>NC_134460.1:54258207-54558207 GCF_047948215.1 Lycorma delicatula | reverse complement strand
ATTTGGTTTCAGGAAAAGTATAGGGACAAGGGAAGCAATTTTAGGCCTCAGATTAATAGTAGAAGGAAGATTAAAGAAAAACAAATCAACATATTTGGCGTTTATAGACCTAGAAAAGGCATTCGATAACGTAGACTGGAATAAAATGTTCAGCATTTTAAAAAAATTAGGGTTCAAATACAGAGATAGAAGAACAATTGCTAACATGTACAGGAACCAAACAGCAACAGTAACAATTGAAGAACATACGAAAGAAGCCGTAATAAGAAAGGGAGTCCGACAAGGGTGTTCCCTGTCTCCGTTACTTTTTAATCTTTACATGGAACTAGCAGTTAATGATTTTAAAGAACAATTTAGATTCGGAGTAACAGTACAAGGTGAAAAGATAAAGATGCTACGATTTGCTGATGATATAGTAATTCTAGCCGAGAGTAAAAAGGATTTAGAAGAAACAATGAACGGCATAGATGAAGTCCTACGCAAGAACTATCGCATGAAAATAAACAAGAACAAAACAAAAGTAATGAAATGTAGTAGAAATAACAAAGATGGACCACTGAATGTGAAAATAGGAGGAGAAAAGATTATGGAGGTAGAAGAATTTTGTTATTTGTGAAGTAGAATTACTAAAGATGGACGAAGCAGGAGCGATATAAAATGCCGAATAGCACAAGCTAAACGAGCCTTCAGTAAGAAATATAATTTGTTTACATCAAAAATTAATTTAAATGTCAGGAAAAGATTTTTGAAAGTGTATGTTTGGAGTGTCGCTTTATATGGAAGTGAAACTTGGACAATCGGAGTATCTGAGAAGAAAAGATTTGAAGCTTTTGAAATGTGGTGCTATAGGAGAATGTTAAAAATCAGATGGGTGGATAAAGTGACAAATGAAGAGGTATTGCGGCAAATAGATGAAGAAAGAAGCATTTGGAAAAATATAGTTAAAAGAAGAGACAGACTTATAGGCCACATACTAAGGCATCCTGGAATAGTCGCTTTAATATTGGAAGGACAGGTAGAAGGGAAAAATTGTGTAGGCAGGCCACGTTTGGAATATGTAAAACAAATTGTTAGGGATGTAGGATGTAGAGGGTATACTGAAATGAAACGACTAGCACTAGATAGGGAATCTTGGAGAGCTGCATCAAACCAGTCAAATGACTGAAAACAAAATAAAAAAAAAACAGCTGTGATATTAATTTTAAGCGTTTTAAAAAATAAATTTTAGTTGTGGTATTAGTTGTAATTTTGCAAGTTTTTGTTCAATTTTTTAGTTTTTAAGGTAGTTGTAGTTTTTTTTGCTATCCATTTTTTTCTTCTATAAAATTTTATTCTGGGTGATGATAACGCCAAAGCGTTTTTCGCTCACAAAAAAAAGAAAAAAATTTATCATCTGTAGAGCCTCAGGAAATCAAGATATTTTTATCAGGAAAAATTGCTTCCTTCAGATAATTAAAAGCCACAACTGAATAAGCTTTCCAGGAAAATGTTTGTTCCCCCTTCTTCCTATGAAAGTTGGTCATATGGAAATATTTAAATGAACAACACTTCTACCAGACCTTCATTTTAGAATGAAATCACACACACTTATTATTTGACATAAAAGGCAAATTATATTTCCTAGTAGTACATTTCCTAGTAGATCTGTCTATTGTAGACAGATTACTTATTTTTTCTCTTCAACCATGCTTGAAATTGAACTCAGGATTCTGCTGTCAATGCTGACCACTGCATCATCTTTGATACATAAGTTCCTACCTATTCCAAAATCTATGTTACATGCATATTTACATACTTAAGTTAGCTACTGTCTAGAAATTTGACATTGTCTTAACTCATGTAAATTCAATTTGAATATATTGTATATTTCTTGGAAAAATAGCCTTGTTCCTGATCAAGTTAGGCTTGTTAGTGTTACCAATAAATGAGTTGCATAGAAAAAAGGTGGAGAGAAACCAGTTCACAGTTTGGTAGTAGGGATGTTGTTTGCAGATGATATTGTTATTTAGGGAGAAAAAGAGTAAGAAATTCAAATGAAACTCAAAGAGTGGAATGTACAAATCAAGCTGGCATGGATTTTAACTGAACATAAAAAAAGCGAATTGTTGGATGCAGTCACATGATGATGAGAGGAGGGTTATGTTTTAAATTAATCAATCTTAGTTTGAAAAAGTAAAGGGATTTACACATTTGAAAATTATATTGGGAGAGTGATATTTGAAGATAAGATAAAAAATAGAACAGAGTGAAAGAATTGAAAAGGCATCTAATTTTTACTAAGACTTAATTTGAGGGTGAGGTAAGGGACTGTTTGCAAATACAGAGATATATTTCATAAAGCTTACTAACTGCAATCCTCACATAACCAGCAGGAAACTGGGTGCTAAAGAAGTAAAATGCAAGCTGTAGAAATTAAATTTCAGAGAAGCACACTAGGGGGAAACAAGAAATGTAGAATAAAAAGTGAAAGATATGGAGGAGGGAATATTTATTGATAAAATGCTTGATAGAGTTGAGAAGGAGAAATGAAAATGGTTCAGGCATATAAAGAGATTGGATAGAATAAGACTTATGGTAATTTTTAAGATGTGGCAAAACAATTGTAGAAGAAAAATGGTTTTTGATGAGGTATAGAAATGTGTGGTGAATTGCCACAGAGTCCAGAGAAGTCTGCAGAATGAGGTAGATGAATTAATTAGTAACTACACTGTTTAATTATTCAATTTATTATTATTATTATGGCATTTAAAATTATGTATCATTTTTAATAATGATTTCATTTTGTTTCAGAAAATTTATTAAATTATGTGTCAACAATGGTGTGTGTTGCATATAAGGGTGAACCTATAATTGGTGTTATTCATAAACCATTTGGTGAAGAACCACGAACTACATGGGCCTGGGTTAAAAAGGCACATTCACCTAATTTAGATATTCATAGACAGGTATATTATAAATAATTATTTATATAAGATTATTTAATATAGAAATTTAATTATAATTTTTATTTTGTTGTCTGCAACTTTATTATTAAATAATATGAATGTTTTCATTTTTTTTCAAAAATCTGCAAAATTTCATGAAAGGAAAAAATTAGATTTGACTATAGTAATCTGTTCTGTAATTTATGTTTCAGAAATTATTTTCTGTTTGAAAGTTGAAGGAGAGTTGGTTGAAATGTAATTGACAGTCGCTAATAACTTGCAAATGAAAAGAGATATAGACTGATCAAAATAACTCATTTAGAAGGAAAAAATAAATTGTTACCCAGACTTTTATAAGTGGAAATGGTAAAGGGGTTTATAATAAACATAAAAAAAAATAAATGTGTGAGCAGGAGTCGTGGAGGGTTGAAAAGGGGTGAAAAATGGTATTATTGTGATTTTCAGTGAAAGTTGACATTAATAAAATTTGTGGTTATTTAAGACACAGAAAGGTATACTTTCACCAAGTTTTGTCAAAATTAAATTATTTTTGCAGAAATGAAAAAAAAAAGAAGAAAATATTTCGCATTTTTCTCAGAAATTTTGAGGTTTTGTTAAAAAGTGACCTTTATAAAAGTTGTAGATTTTTGCATGATCTACAATTTTTGTATTGGAAATTTTTCTTCTCAACCCCCCAACCACCCAATTAACAACCCTTCTGCCACTTCCCCTCACGCATTTTTTTTTTACGTTTATTATAAGCCCCTTTACCATTTCCGCCTACAAAAGACCAGATAACAATTTTTTTTCTCTATAATTTGGTTGGAGTAATAGTCAAATGAAATAAATGTAGCATAAAAGTGCATTTTATTTGCTGCAAAAAATTTTATGTTTATTTTTTCTTGTAGTCGGCATCTACAGTTACACATTTTTCCTAACAGTGAAGCAGTTTTTTCATTCCATAAATGAAGAATGCTGGTGATCTTTTCTTGATCTACATTCTTACTATGTGTCCTTCATTTCATTACCTGTGATGAAATGAATACCCTTAATATCTCTAATTGAGGAAAAGTGAAAATTGCAGGGTGCCAAACCTGGTGAATGTGGATGGTGAGGAATAGGTTCAAATTTCAAGTTATCAAAAGCCTATAAACCTATAAAAACCGCCCCTCAAGATAGAGTTTTACAGGCACTGTTCTCATATAACAATAGGAGATGCTGGGCTTCAACAAATTATTCCTGCAACATTTTATATTTCATTTGAAGAGCCAAGGTAGGTGCAGCATTCAGCATTATAGCTAGACAATTGGTCACATAGATTTGTTTAGAATTCTAGTGTGCTGTAAACAGAATTTTTTTTTGCAGTTGCTTGTGTTAATTTTTTTTTATTGTGGCCAGTATCCCATTCTGTGTCATTTGTGATAGGGTTTTTATGATGCATCCAAGTTTCATTCCTGTCACAATATTGAAAAGGAAGTCATCTTCCTCATCATGATAATATTTCAGAAGCTGTTCACAATATTCCTCTTGTTGTTTTTTCTTATCTGTGAGTGTGTGTGGTATCCACCATGAACAGATTTTGTGGTAGCCAGATGTGCAATGTGTCCTATTTTTATTCTTTCAATATGCCTGAACAGGTGACGATGCATTGTTGTACGATGCTGTAGTCATTTGAATCAATTCATCTCCCTCTTTTAGTACTTCTCATTAGACACAGAAACCGGTCAGTCGCTGCAATGTTCATCCTCAATATTTGCTTTTTAGACTTTTGATGACAAACCTTGATCACCCTTCTACTCACAGTAATTTGATCAACAGTTTTATAGCTAGAAATGGCTTTTAGATATTGCGGCATACACATTTTCTACTGTAAAAAATTCAGTCAGTGCACATTGTGTTAGATTTGTTGACATTATAGTATTTGGCTTCATAACAATGGTGATTGACAGAAATGAGATAGTGTGGGTGAATGAGTTTTGAAATATTATTAGCAGGGGAATGAAATTACTAGCACCTGTTGCTTTGTGTGACATTTTGTTCTGTTCTGTTCCTGTGTGTATTACATCTTAGCTGCTCCTCACTTTATTTTTGTAAATAGACAAAAAGTAAAAGATAAAAGTAAATAATGGATAAAAAAAGTATTAAACTTAGAATTGTATTGAGAATTAGTTGGATAAAATTGACAGGTGGTTGATAGAATGACAGAAGTTGGTGGTTAATAATCATGTAACTTACATGTCTTCCTGATAACAACCTTTAAATTTGAAAACAACATTCTTACTATCATCTTGGCTTTATCAAGATGATTATACTAATTCGATGAAGTTAATGTGTTACAAGTCGTCAAGAGTTGGGGAACAGATAAAAGTCACATGGTGCCAGGTCAAGAGTGTTGGATATCAATTCTATGATATCATGTTTTTTAATATGTTTTTTTTTATAACACTTTTTAATTATCTTCAGTTGTTATTCAGTTAATTTTTTTGTAGTTACTAAACTTTCATTTAATTTAAATAAGTGTTTATTTTTTTCTCTGTCGAAAAATATTGATGAAATAAGAACATGTAACTACCATTGTAGAGTTCTTAGATTTTTGTTAAATGAGTGATACTATATTAATATATAATTATAATTATTACTGATAAGGTTTTATAATTAAACTATTGTGTTTTAAAATATAGGCTGTTATGCGTAATAAAAGTTTTTCCTGTTTCATTCCAATGTCAGTATTGTTCTAGTTTGAATACCATTATTCAAGACATTTTATTTTTTCAGACTAAGAGTACACCGACAATCATAGTTTCTCGAACTCATGCTGGACGTGTGAGTGAAATTGCAACTGAAGCCATCGGTAATGAAGTCAAAGTTGTGTCTGCTGGAGGTGCAGGTACAAATTTTATTTTACAGTATTTTTGATATAAAAATAATAAAATTCTTCAGGTATAGTATTTTTAATAATTAGGTTTGCAAGATCATTGTAACGAAAAATAAAGAATTTATATTAAACGGAGAATAGTTTTGTATTAATAAATATTAACTCTGAAACCTTTTTGTTTGTTAGAGAGATAAGTACTGTCACTGATCTGTTGTAAAAATTAATTTAATATCTTATAAATTTAATTTGCTACATTTGTTCATTTGTGTTCACTTTCAATCAATTATATTATTTTTTGGGTGTATTTTGTTTTTTTGTTTATAAATATATTTCTACTGTTTGTTCTTAAAATTTGTCAAATATAATATTTTAATAGTGAAAATTTTTTATTAAAATGCCAAAGAGTAATCATAAGTTTTAAAAATTATTTGTGTATTTGTTTCACAACTTTTAAACCATACGATTAGGTTAGTGTAAAATAAAAACGTGAAAAACATTCTTTTCTAATAATTATTACATAGCTCTGAATGCAAGACAGCTGTGAATCCAAGACGACCCCCATATTTTAACAAGGGGTTACAGAAAAATGTGTATAGCACATACTAGGTATATTTTCAAAGCTTACAAATTGTTACCTTATTGCAGTAACTGAAGGAGACAATAAAAGTAGTGATACACAAAAAATAAAATCAGATACAAACCTCCTTTAGTCAGGTAAAGATCCATTTAGTTCTTCTCACTGGAATGGTCCACAGAATCTGCAGTGTTACTGTCACTTGTCATTGTAATCTTGATTTTCTTCCCATTACATCTTTACTCCCATCTAATGCATTTTTTGCACAGCACTTCTGAAAGCTGTTCAAAAATTATAAATTGGCTGTGTGCGTCTAAGCAGTTTGGATCCATTCTGTGATTAGAGATACTGAAAGTTTCTTCAACTTCCCAGTAGGGTCATTGCTTGACCACCTTGAAGCAACCAATTGCTTTACAGCTAGGCATAGTTTTACTATGATTTAGGATGACTTAGGGTTACACCTTTGTTCCATCGGCAAGCACACACAACATCATGGTAATTTGCGATTTCTTTTTGCACTTAATAAATGAGCAATTATTAACAAATAAGATTGCAGCAATCTTTATTATTAATGTTGTAGTATGAACCAATACACTTTTGATGCCTTTCTCTTTAGCTGTTGTACTGGGTGGCATGTCGAAGTAAACATCATTTCCAATTTTTCCTAAGAGGTAACCATGGTTTTTCCTCGGTCTTATAACATGTTGCTGATATTCGACCAACTTCTCCTCATATGATGCTGGAAGACATTGAGCAAGAGATGTTTGACATCACAGCACAAGTCCGTTTTTCCACATCATCCTTGTTCATCATCCAGAACTAGCTTTAAATTGGATATTGTGTTCCTGTACCAATTCACATGCTTTAATTCTTATGATGTCGCAAGAAACTGCCAGTCCTTCTTTACTTTCTCACACACAAATGCCACATCTTCCATTTTAATATTTTTGAAATGTCCCCTCTGTTGACCACTGAAAACTTTCCTAGTTGACTGAGCATTTTTCAGATGTTCTTTGTCTTTTTGCTACCTCTAAACATTAGCTTCTGTGACTCCATACTTCGTCAATGCCACATCATTGTTTGTTGTTTCTGGATGCTGAACAACCATGATTTTGAAATTTTCATAGTAATTCCTGTACCCTTTTATGAAGTTTGATGTTGTACCATGTTGTTCAATACTTCGATCCATTACATGTGGGTATTATGTAAAATAAAGTCAAGAAGATAATGTATATGTACCACCTTTGTATAGTATGGTATATCACACTTAACTACAATGTTTAGAATTGGAATCTACAATGTCTTACAACAGTTGATTAAAAAAAGTGTACTCATAACACTCACTATGTGCTGTTGCACAACAATGCTCAAAGTGTCTGTGAACATTCAAGGCTAAAGTGGTAGACATGGCAGAGAGTAGAGTTAGTGATTAATGGGAGCTTGTGGTTCTGTTCAGTAAAGAAAAGAAAAACTCCACATCATCTGCCATGAAAGCAAGATGACCCCATACTTCTGGGCACGAGATTGCAGCAAAAACCGTGTCTTGGATTCATAAATGTACACTAATAAAAACTAAAGTCAAAACTTTAAAATGAAATTAACTGATTTATATAATAAATAATAATGTTTTCAAATCCATAGATTCATCAACAGTTATAAAGCACCACAATATCAGATAATGCATTATTATTTTTACATGTAAAATGCAACAGTTGTCATAACAGATTGATTTATGTAGTAGTTTTACTAATGTTTAACTTTACTATAAAAAATAGTCATTTAATCAATCATTAAACAATTAAATTCATATAATGGATAAATTGCAATTTTTAAAAATTAGGTGAGAAAATCTGAAGGAATAAGAGGAATTCTTGATGTAATAACCGTTTTGTCTTTACTAACAAAAAAATTACATTTATTTGCAAAATTTCATTTTATTACCTTCATATGTGTTTTAAAAGAAAATGCTTTAACATGTGTCCAGATCGGGTAGATTTTAGACAACATCCTTCAATTTTATCTACTCTTGATCTGTTGGAATACTCTGTAGGGACTGACAAAATTTCCATATAATGTTGTGGTTATTTCTTCTGTTACCTGATTCTAGTTGCACATATCCTGTAAAGTGGTGAAGAGCTTCTAAGGGATTTTTTGTAAGCCATTACACATTCATCATCCCACATTATTAGTGTACACCATCAGATAATTTTTTGTCACGTTACATAAATTGACGCATATAGATTTATAGAAATTTTACGGTAATTTAAACATTGAGTGTCTTTTCTCCTTGCGATAAAGTAGCTGCTATTACAGATGATGCCATTGCTAATGCAGTTTTTCAAACTGAATTTTTGAGGAATAGGTTATGTAAAATGTTTTACCGGTATGTCCTAATACATTTAAAAAGAAAATGGGTGAAGCATTTTGGTTAACAATTGAAAGTATGACATATATTAAAGGCTAATTAAAAATGCTTTTTGATTTTTTAGTATAATCATTAAGCTAAGTAATACTGTGTGAAGTTACATGGAGAAAATCTTTATTTTTGATGTCATTGTTGTTACTTATAAATGACAGATGAAATTTGTTATTTTGTATTTGCCTCAACGCTTTGTTATAACATTCAATGTAGAAAACATTTTTTGCTTAATGAATTAATATTTGTCCCATAAATTTTTGGGTTAGAAATTTCAAGTTTAATAGCAATATGACAAAAAGATCTCTTAATATGGGCGAGGTTCAAACTGCTTACTCAATAATCATCCCAGTTTTGATATAATTTTTTAGCAAGCCCAGACATCAAAAGTTGCTTTCTTTTTCTGTTTAGCCTCCGGAACCACCGTAAGGTACTTCAGAAGATGAATGAGGATGATATGTAAGAATGTAAATGAAATGTCTTGTACACACTCAGGTCGACTGTTCCTGAGATGTGTGGTTAATTGAAACCCAACCACCAAAGAACACTGGTATCCACGATCTAATAATCCAATCCGTATATAAGTAACTGCCTTTACTAGGATTTGAACCTTAGAAATGTTGACTTCAAAATCAGCTGATTTATGATGATGAGTTTACCACTAGACCAACCCAGTGGGTTATCACTAACTGCTTGGAATGTTTTGTGTGTAATACCATTAACTATTTTTATATGTCTGAAAGATGTTGGTCTCTATATTATGTTATAACATTCATAAATAAAAACAATTCAGAGTTGTTAAACTGTAATAAAAATCATCCTATATTTGTGTCCTTTTTTTATATTCGGAAAATCTTTCATAAAACTTCTTTTTTCTTTCTGGTCTGTTGTTTACATTTATGTGAGTGAATTTCAAAATTGTAAAGAGCCTTCTTCCAAAATTATCTTAATCAAAAACCCCTACAAGTCATTTTAGGAGGTTTTACTTTTTTTTTTAGAAATCCAAAATTAAAATAAATTCTTCCTCTATTTTCAAGATGGTCAGTTGTCAAAAAACTGACAGACAGCTTCTGCTGTGCTTACATATTTATATCTAATGATTTGGTAAGTTAAGATTTCATCATTTTTACCCAAATCCAAAAACATGCTTGATTAGAGTCTTTATTAATATGTATGCAGATATATTCAATATTAATGTGGGTGTTAAAGCATCAGGACAAAATAAGACGACAGTATGGATCAGTCCATTAGCTAATCATGAATACAGTTTGATAATTTTTTATTAATTTTATTGAAAGATTTTACTTTTTCAGATTTTCAGTAAAATCTCTAAGCTACTCTTTTCATCAATAATGGATTCTCGTAGAAATTCTGTCAGGTAATCTTTTTAACAACTCCCATCTACAATGCAAGGGTAGATCAGATTTCTTTCTTTCCACATTTGCAGACCTTTAAACCCTATATCAAAATCAGTTTAAATCTTGTGGTGCATGAACTACATGAATAGATATTTCTGAACTAATAATTGAATTTATTTTTACTGGCTGGATTTTTTTGTATATAACCACTCTAAGATGGCCATGTGGAATTCCTACTTTCTGTCATTTCACAGTGTGCACATGCATTTAATGATACCAAAAAACTAAAAATCTTATCTGAGATTAGGAAATTAATAACTTTTTTAATTTAAAATGAAAAATGTGAGGTACTATAATCATGCCTGTCTCTGGTAGTTTGATTTTGAAATAATTTTTGTTTTATTGTGTAATTAAAATTGCATGTAAAAGAATAAAAAGACCTAGACGACCATATTTCCAAATTTAATGCATAGCATCTTGCATGTTTTCATGCCTATGTCTTTGATTTCCCAAAAATCTAACTGGTAAATTTACCTTTTATCTTATAAATTATTAATTTTTTTCAGTGGCCATCATGTCTTTTAGGGTTTATAATTGTTTACTTTTAGTTACAGTTGATTAAATTAAATGCAGTTGAGCCTTTCAGACTATTTTCTCATAAACTCAGTAATGTACTGATTAATACAATTTCTATGATAATGAATCTCATTGAAGGAGTCATCTTGATTCATCAGTCTAAAAGAATAGAATGTCATAGAGGACACCTTTTTTTTACAGTTAATAATTTGATGGATATCTATTGAATATCCATCACATTTAAAAGGAAGCTTAAAGGATGTTGTAATGAAGCAATTCATTGATCCATTTAACACTGATCCCTGTAACATTGAAACATTCTTTGTGCTTTCCTGCTGAGTTTTATTCTGCTCCAATTCTAATTTTAAGATCTTTAGCTAGCTTATCATTTGGTAAATTTTCCATTGTGTAAGAATTGTTTAGTTGTAATACAAGGTATGTTTGGAAAACAAGATTATAAAATTTAAAAAAATTGGAAAATACATATTTATAATGAGACATATGATGTGTTACACAAGTATACCACTATTTTTCTACATATATCAGTTCCAAGCATTTGGTCAGCCAAATGCTTTTGTACCTGTGTCACATGTCCCTGCCGCCATCTTTGGCCATTCATGACAGCATTCTTCAACTCTTTGTCAATTAAAAATCATTTTCCATCTGTGTGATTTTTCAAAAAGGTGAAAAGAAAAAGTAACTTTGTGCTAGGTCAGAACTATGAGCAGAATAGTTCACAATATCAACCAAAACTGTCAAGGAGATCAACCGTTTTGCATACAGTGTGGGACTAAGCATTATTGTGCAACAGGTACTCTCTTTGACAGCTGCTCTCTCCTTTTGTTTTGAATGGCCTGACAAAGTTTGCGAAGGGTCTTCCAGTGTGTTGGCATTTATAGATCGACCTGGAGTCAAAAAAATTTATATCTAAAATTACTTTTGCGGCCCCAGAAAAATGTTGCCATGATTTTTTTGCCGGCTGTTTACCTTTTAAATTTTTTGCTGACGAGGAATCAGCATATGCTGCAGCTGTATAGATTGCCATTTGGATTCCAGTGTGTATTGAACCACCCAGGTTTTATCCCCAGTCGTAATAGAGTCGAGGAAGTCTTCATCCTTGAGCTCATAATGTTTGAGAAACTCCAGAGTACAATGAACTTGATTTGTTTTGTTTTTTTGTTAAGATTTTCAGTACCCACCATGAGCACAGTTTTCAAAAATGAAAATGGTTGGTCACCGTTTCAGACAACATAGTTCGACAGACTTCTGGACACATTTCATGAAGTTCATCCATAGTCAAATTTCAATTTTCACTATTCAACCATTTGAGTTTGTCAACAAACTTGTCACAAATGACAGTCTTTTGTTTCTCTGTTCATCATAAATGTTTGTTCTATTATCATAAACTCCCTACACCACTTTGTTATTACTTTATCACGTGACATCACAGAAACAATTTTTGTTTGAAGTTGGTGGGTTTTTCATTTTTAGTGATAGTAAGATATTGGATTAGGGCTCGCATTTCACCTTTGCTGGGTTCATCACGATTTGTATATAACCAGTCCAGTTCTGAATCCCACCTAGGCTTGTTCTTTTTACTTGGTGTTCTCTTTTAAGCAGGACTGTCAACTTTGAAATGAAAACTTTTCCTCAGAGCTACAGATATATTGCAACCATGCTTTCCAAACATACTTTGTAGCTTTTGGATGTCTAAAACCAAATCTCGATCAACTGATTGAAAAATCAAACAACTTTTATTTGTCTCATTTCTTCTTTTCCTAAAATAAAACATTAAAAATATACATTTTAAAACCTGTAAAACTTCAGACTTATTTTGTATTTCAAGCAATCATTACCAAAGTGGTGGTGTAGTTGCCCCTGGATTTTAAAGGTGAACATGTATATATATAATCATTTCATTAAAACCAAAAAACGATTTTTGAAGTGTCAAATTATACAGTTTCAGATTAAAAAAAAATTATTTAATTTGAAACGAGTCCCTAAAATAAGACTAAGTCTGGCAACTTCAGGATTTCAGAAAATTTAACTTTTCCATGTAACAACAGAAACTGGAATTTTTCTTTTCACACCACTATTTAACTTTGCAGTGAACATGTATGTCATGTCGTGACACATGCATTGTCGTGCAACACCACAACACCTTTCGACAACAGTCCTCGGTGTTTGCTTCGAATTACAGGTTTCAGCTTGGCAGTAAGCTTCTCACTGTAACGCGCAGTGTTGATTGTTGTGCCCCTTTCCTCATCATGTTCCAGTACTTGGCCTTGTAAGTCCCAAAAAATTGTAAGCATCAGTTTTCCTGCGGACGGTTGGGTCTTGAACTTTGTTTTGCAGGGCGAATTTGGATGTTTCCATTCCATACTCTGCCGTTTACTCTCCAGGTCGTAATGATGGATCCATGTTTTGTCACCGGTGATGATTCTGTCCAAGAAGATGTCCCATTCGTTACCATAGCGATCCAAATGTTTTTGGCAGATGTCCAAGCCCGTTTGTTTATGCGACTGTGTGTGTTGTTTTGGGACCCATCTTGCACAGACTTTATGAAACCCAAGTCTGTTGTGGATGATTTCGTAGGCAGAACCGTGACTAATTTACAGATGATGTGCCACTTCATCGATAGTTACTCGTCTGTCTAAGAAAACCGTGTCACGTGCACGCTCAGTGTTTTCATCATTTGTGGCGGTAAACGGTCGTCCGGCTCCATCGTCGTGCGTAACACTTGTGCAACCATATTTGAATTTTTCAACCCATTCGTAGACACTTCGTTGCAGCAACACACTGTTCCCGTACTGTACCGAAAGTCTTCGATGAATTTCGGCCCCTGATAAACCTTCCGACTACAAAAAACGGATCACAGAACGTTGCTCTGTTTGGTGCAAACAGAAAGCGGATCAGCCATGGTTAACGACAGTTAAGAGATAATGAATCTAATAGCAGCATCAAACCAGCACAAACATAACAACAATTAAACCACGCATGAGTCATCTACGCGACAGTACTATCAACATAAACAAAAATATAACTAAATTGCAGATAATAATTGACTTACCCTCGTATATAGCCACCATGGCCCACCAGGAACTGCGTAAGACTTTATCCCAACGAGCTATACTCCCTTTCACACCACCCCTTCAAGAGGCAATGTGTCCACCGACCGCTCATGCTTTGGTCCCATCTCTCTTGCCACATTTCCATGAGCTTACCTGTTATTATCTTAATTGTCAATCTCCTGTCTACATAGTTCGGTACTGTACCAAAAGTCTTCAATGAATTTCGGCCCTGATACACTTTCCGACCACAAAAAACTATCACTGAGCATTGCTCTTCTTTGGTGCAAATAGAAAGCAGAACAGCCATGGTTAACGGCAGGGCAGCAGTAATAGAACTAACCAGCATCAAACCTGCACAGACATAACAACAATTAAACCATGCATGCGTCATCTACACAACACGACAGTACTACCAACATAAACAAAAATATAACTCAATTGCAGGATAATAATTGAATTACCCTTGTATTACATCAAGCTTTACTAAATGTATTAATTTGTCATTTTAATTATACCGTAGGCATGTTCTTTTCATCCAATTCAGGTCTATGACTTTATCAGGTTTGGACTCATTATCATTTTGTGTAATTTATTATTCAAAATCTGTTGAGACTTGTGATACTTTGAATTTGATTTTATTGGCCACATATCCCTGATTAATGATTTTTACCGTTGTAGGTTTTCATCACTTAAATTTTTATGAGCAGACTGGCCAGGTTTTTTTCATGATGTTAAAACAGTTGTAAATTTAATTGTTGTTAGGACTAGTAGAAGTGTTGTAAGAGAGTTAGTTTCTAAAATCCAAACAAAACCTTAAACTGGTTGTTTAATCCTCATTATCCGTATTGATGAGATAATTTTCACTGGATAGCTCTGTTCAAAACCAAACATGTAGCCACAACAGTCATGAAAACATCATATGAGTATGTGATGTGTACCGGGCTGATATATCAGATGTTCAAAAACACGCGAGACAAAATTTTAATAATTCTAAGTTGTCTTGCACTAAGAGATCATTTAAGGCTGTTACACACTTCAACTATTTTTGTCATATGACTAGGAAATGCAAATACAATGGCCTAGAGCTCCTTCTCCAACACATTCATCATAAATGATTTATAAATCACCTTTTTCATAAAATAATTTTTACTATTCAAGTCTTTCAAATATCAACATTTTGAAAGAAAAATGCAGACCTTGATTCAGTAACATTAGAAATTGATTTGAAGTATAGTCTATATTTGATTTAAAGTATAATAAATACT
Source organism: Lycorma delicatula (assembly GCF_047948215.1). Lineage (NCBI taxonomy): Eukaryota > Metazoa > Arthropoda > Insecta > Hemiptera > Fulgoridae > Lycorma > Lycorma delicatula. The sequence goes on along the minus strand of NC_134460.1, from coordinate 54,543,148 downwards.
ATTCAGGCAATTATTTCTTTATACATCAGGATTCATGAGAATATATAATGACATTTCAAGAAACAGCATACAGAATTATAGTGGAGGGGGTATTATCAGAGGACTTTTGCTTTGGAAGGGGCTGAGGCAGGCGATATACTTTCAGCACTCTTGTTTAACTGTTTACTGTTTGTCAAAGAAGAATCCAGATATTAGCTTACCCAGATGAAGTATTTCTGTTATTTTGAAATGAAATAAACTTAGTAGAGGTGTTCAGTGCAATGGGAATGGCACCAAAGGAATCTGACTTCTTAATTAATGCAGGGATTACAAAATTAAATGATGTTGATAAGAAGAGGAGTAGTAATAAGAAATTAAGTTTGAAGTGTGAATAAATGTAAGTACCTCTATAATTTTGCCCATGGAGAGCAAGATTAAAATGGGCATATAGGAAAAGGTTGCAGGTGAAAAACATAGTAGTATGCTCTTAAAAACTTTTGAAAACTAAAATGAAAACAAAAAACATGAAAATTAAAATGTACAGAACTGTGATGAGACCGATGGTCATTTGTGGAATAGAAACATAACAATGAATGAATGATGAGCATTACTTACAGAGATGGAGAAAAAAATTTTAAGAAAAATAAATGGCCCATGAAAAAGAATTATTATCTTTAGTCCATACTAATTGAAGTTTATATTTTTTTATGTAGTTTTTGTTTGTATTTTACTGTTAGCTGAATTCTGATAAAAATATATTATACGAATATATTTGTTCCTGTATATACACAACAGTATGTTGACTCAAGACCGTGCAAGTATATTAGTTGTAACAAAAGACTAAAAGCAGCCATTTGTAATAAAATTTAAATTTGATGCGGCCTCTACATATAAAGTATGTGTACTTAAAGAGCGTTTACACATCAGTAGTTTGTTTACTTCAGGATTCAACTTTCAGTAAATGGAATTTGTTATGTATGTCCGGGCATACATAACAAATGCCCATTGTGTATGAGTATTTAAAAAGAATCAATATTTCTGTTGTAACATATTTTTGTTTGTTTAAGGTTACAAAGTGCTTGAAGTAGTTAGTGGAAATGCTACAGCGTACGTGCATTCAACAAAAATTAAGAAGTGGGATATTTGTGCAGGAAATGCGATTTTGAATGAACTTGGTGGACATATGACTACTTTACTGAATGAAAAATTAGATTATTCTCGTTCAGCCGAACAAAGTAATAGTTTAGGTCTATTAGTTACTATGGATAGACACGATTGGTATGCGTCAAAATTTAAAAACGTTCAGTTGTGATTGTATTAAAAATAATGTTGTTTAATTTATGATTTGTATAAATTATTAAAAAAACAAAAAAGAAAGTTATTAGAACTCATAAATCTTCATTTTCATAAATGACGAATAAGGCTATTTCAGTTTTGTTTTATTATTATAGTTCATGTCATCGATAAGGTTAATGCTATGGTAGTGTAAAAAGTTATAGTTTTGTTACAGGATGATTAGATAGCTATTTATGTAGTTATTTATTTTATAACATTTTCCCTTATTTACTTGGATAGTATGAATATTAATTTTTTCTATACCTTATGTCTTGTATTCCCTTTCTTTATATACATATCATATTTGTCTCTGAAAATAGCAACCTTTTTATTCAGATGAGCTAGTAATATGTATATTTTTAGTTGTTGGTTTGAGCATGAAATGTTTTAGTATTCATTTTAACCATTTGTGATTAAGATATCAAATTTTTTATTAGTGTTATTAATAAATATTTATTATTTTAGAATAGTTATTGTTTTATATTATAAATATATAATGTATTATTAAATATTTCATTTAAAAAAATATTTATCAACAATTTTAATTTCTTTTTTCATTTTTTCTTAAAATCTTTCTGAAAAATATTTTCGTTAGAAAAACTTAATGTAGAATATTATTGAGAGTTAGTTCATTAAAAGTTCAACAAAAAACGTTGTTTCAATAGGATGAATGTATTTAAAGAATTTAAATGACTGATAAAAAAATTAATGAAAATTTGGAAAAAGTAGAAGTATTATTTTTTTGAATCTAAAAGTATTGCAAAGTATTAAAAATATTTAAATGTACTTAACACTGCTATGAAGCCAAGAGAAAGTGTAGTTTGGGTAGATTTAGATTTTAGGTGGAGTAGGAAGCCTAGCTTACTTTACACATCAATTAGCTCAGCATTTATACTGTATATATTAAAAAATAAGCCTGCGTTATCAAGTGTAGCTGAACATTTAATAAATTTCAAACACACTATAACTAAAATGTAAAATAATATGACATTTATTATGTACAAAATAACGATATTAGAAAATGTAACAGTCAATTAGAAAAATACTAATATTAATACTAATATAAATATTAATATTATTATTATATTAATATTAATACTAATATTCACTCAAAAAATCTAACCACAATCTTATAAATAATAAGATAAATTTATTTGATGGCCACAAACTATTTTGAAATTAGAGCCAATTTAAAAGAAAATAGTAATGCCATCTACAGTAGAAAGAGTGTTAATGTCTTTTGAATAAATTTCGTTTTAAAACTGTGACTGTTGTAATATATTTATATTACTTTATTTTATTATGTGATTAAATACTGTTTTATCAATAATTGGCTCAAAATGTACTGCAACTCTATTAAAGCAATACCATACGTAAAGTAAGTGATTGTTTTATCAATTTGGTGGTTCTAGAAATAAATTTTCTTATAATGATTCCAGTTTTCAGTTACTTGTTTTATTTTGACCATTTTTCTTTTAACTTAATCACTTTTTTATTTTAGCAGATAACTATTGTCCTGCACCATTTTATGCTTTATAAAATAAAAACATTGATGAATTGTATAGATGTGTTACATTGATAGGGAATTATATTTAAAAGTACTTGTAAACACACTTGTACTTTGGACATTTATGCTACATCTTTTGCAAACATACAATCTTTTTTTACTTTTTTTGTTATATTTTGAAAATTTATTTTATGCTTTATAGAATTATTTTTAGGACTGTTATTACCATTATATATACTGTGCATGTCAGAGTCCACTAAAGGGACATTGGAAAAATCTCAATCCTCATTGAATATGGTTGTTTTTTTTTTCTAATACTTAGTGTGTGTGAAAATTAGTAATAATTTTTTTTTTTAAAGAAAATTCTTTTAACCTGCTGAAATTAATTAAGAAAAAAATACAAAACTGATTTCTTAATCGTTTAGTTTTTAGTAGGTGCTTAATTCATCAGGTAAGCTTGAAGCTTGTTCATGGGATTATGGAATTAAAATTTTGTAGTTTATGAAAAAAGCAATGCCTGACCAAGATTTAAATCTAAGATTTCACTCATGAAAGGTAAGACCTTACCATTCTGCCACAGAGATCAGTGTAAGATTATTTCTATTTTAAAATAGAAATTTAAGTAAATATTTTTATTCTTTTTTTTTAATCTTTTTATTCACTCAGTTTAATTGTTAGTGTTGAAGTTGTGAAAATGGTTGTTTGGAACCGTGCTGATGTTTCTTGTATTAAATCTATTTAAATATGGATAATTTTGTAACAGCATTTTTTCAGAGGTAATATTTTCAAAAAGGTGTTCTAAAAAAAAGGATGTATAAAAATAATTCTATTTTATTTCCTGTAATTTTATGTACTAATATTATAATACTGATTTTTTAATGGTTCAGGAAAGAGTTCATCAATTTTTAATGGTATTTTTACTGTATTCAACTTTTATAGAGCTGTTAACTGGATGGTGTGTAATTCATTTTTATGAACTGTATTCTTTAACTAGTTTGTAATTGTATTTCCAAATTACATCAATGGAAATGCTGAATTACATTAATTTATTTCTTATTGTGAATCGGAAGTTTAAAAATATTTAGATAGTTTAAATTTTGTTTTTAAATACCTTGTCTGTTCATTGTTTTAAACAGTCAAGCACTCTTGTTTCTTAAAGAACTCATACCTGTACATAATGATTTGTGTATATGGGTGCCAGCAAGTTGTATATTTGTTTTTTATATTTATGCCAATCATAGGCGAAAGTGATTAATTTTTGAGTCTGTGTGATCTGAGAAAACAAGTACCAAAATCAGTTAGCTCTGTTTACCTAAATAATTTTACTAACTACAATTGTATACGTAGCATGTTAACTCTTTACTGATTTTTAGTTATCGCATAAAATAATGCTATCTTGATCAATTTTTTTTTTTACTTTAATAACTTTATTTTTACTAATAATGGCTTAGAATTCATATAATAAATGACAGTTTTACATGCAAAACATATTTTATTATACTTACAAAAACCCAATTACTTAACCTCAATTGAACATATGTTAATGATTAATGATGTTTTCATATTGCCCATAGATATCACTAAATTATATTTTACATTGTAATTGAAGTTATTGTCTTTACTACTGTAAGTTTTATTCTATCTTGATTGTTTTTAACAGTTTTTTAACGTATGAAATATTTTAAAACATGAGTTGCACATGACCCAAGTCTTTACACTTTTTATTGCGTGAACACATTACACATCTTCTTGAAGCATTTGCTCACTTTATGTTTGTGAATATGTACTCTGGAACGTGCTTTTCTTCAACCTCAGAGGATCCTCTTCTAGTGATGATCTTCTTGTTTTCGGTTTGGCTCCAAAATCGTTTTTCAACAATTGCTTTCATCAAAGCCTCTCTAAATTGTAGATGCGTGTACTGTCCACATTTTTGATGCAAAATATGTGCAATTGAATACGCACATATTTAGGAGGTGTTTGATTCCTTTTTGCATCAAATTTTGTGTCATTTTCGTTCAAGAGGGTATGCCCCAAGTATCTGATCCATTTTCATACCATTATCAACCATATAAATGTTGTAATCATTTATAATTGAAGTAATGACATTTTGCCTTTTCTTCTTACCTCACTAGAAGAACTTCATGCTGAGTTGACAAAAATAGCACATTCTTTTTATCACACCACTTTATAGCATCATTTGACTGAACTTTTTACTCAATACTACATTTCATTTTTCTTCTAATTTTGTTTTAAAAAATTCTTAGGGTCACCTTTTCTATTACATCTTACTATTCCCTCCAGGCCAGTTTCTTTATTTTTCAAAACAATAGCCAACTCTTTACTATAATAGAAATTGTCGGAATACATACAATATCCTTTTTGAAGCAGGTCATGCATCAAAGTATAACATTTGTTGCATGCCCATAATTTGCGTTATGGGTTAGTTGTGTTTCACTTCCCGTGTGTACAAGTAGCGTATAAAAGTATCCTGACTTTGATTTAGACAAAACATTGGTTTTGATTCCAAATCTAGCTCATTTGATTCTTATAAACTATGAAACTCAACCAACCTTTCCTTTCTATAACAAAAGGCCTTCATCGATAGCTACTTCCCTCTCTGGTGTGTAAACTGAAGAAAATTTGTCATTTATGCATTTTAAGACAGATTTAATTTTATGTAATCTTTTGCTTTTTTGAGTTGGTGCATTATTTGTGAAATATAAAAATTTAGATAAAAGCTTCAAATGTTTGTGTGCTATAACAGCCAAAAAACCTGGGGTTGCAAATAATGATTTTGTATAATATTTATAAATTTTGGGCTTCCAAACCATTCCATGCAAAATGTAGACTGCAATTAGTAAAAATATTTACATTACAATATATACAGATCATTTCTATCTGCTGTTTCCATGCTTGAAATTGTGAAAACTGCTTCAGAACTTTGACAGAAAATTATCTGCATATACTTTGTTTGGTTTGTAATTATATCAAGGAATTCATCAATTATAAAAAGTTTGAAAATACTAAATACATCATTTGGATCAGGTAAACAACATTTATACCCAATTGTCCAGTAAAGTTGGAGGGCCTGCAAAAAAAAACAGATTGATGGTAATTTACCTATTCAATATTACTTGTATGTCTTTGAATAGGCCTATCTGCATTGCCTGCACCGACCTCATTAGCATAATCATCATCATTGTTGGGTAGTAACAACAATATGTCTTCACACATATCATCTAAACTATCACTATCAGATTTTAACTGGTCTAAAATGTCAAAATATTCATTTTTTGAAGTAGATGCCATCTCAAATATAAGAAAACAACATACATAAAGCTATTATAAAAAAACACAAAAACTACCGGTCCAGTTAAAAAATATATGGTAAAGTTTATAAATTAATTTATAAAGTGTATGCAATATTCAATGGTTACAACCCAAAATAAACATGTAACAATACTCGTACAAGTCGTATCAGCTGTTTTACATTTGATAAATGCCTTAGATTGTGACAAAAACTCTTTACTAGTGCTGTATATTATTGCAGAATAATGATGAACTACATTTTAAAATAATCGCCAGAATATTCCGACAAAGGCCCTTTTCGTGCCTATTGGCTACATCAGAATATTCCGTCATAGTCCGGTAAGAGGTTAAATATAAAAAGAAAAAAGCTACTTACATGAGAATAAATGCATTTTTTATTATCGTATTTAATTAGTTAACAAAATTTTCTAAATTGATAACTAAATTTTTAGAACTAATCGTAGTAAAATGTATAATTAACTATTCAGCAGTATGTCAAAGTGATAATTTTGTTAAGATTAATTGTTGATAGTTTAATTTGTTGTCAATAATAGATTAAGTTAAGTAGACTATATAGGTAGACATTCATAGGTTGGGAAGAAAGAAAAATTCTTTTTATAGATTTGTTCGATTAAATATGTTATTTTTTGAAGTAAAATTTTAATATGAGGTGTTATCTGAACATTTCTGGACTGTACTCTCAGCAACTGTACAGTTCTGTATGGGAACAGGAAGTCTTTACTTCCAAGCCTGCTGCTATGTCACTTTTCAGAGTGGTATCATATTGTGTGTCTGTGCTTAGTCTAGAGATTTGTGGTCAGTAAATTTGGACAGTAGGCCTGCAAAAAATTTTGTTTTAAATTTGGTTAATTAGCTACAGGTATGAGACTTCTGAAATCCTCTGTGAGGCTTTTAAAAAAGATTCACAAGATCAGACTAAGTTTTTTGAATCACATGCTCATTTCAAATCCAGCAGACTATTACAAAGATGATAATTGTTATGAAAAAAACATTGTCTGCAAATGACATAACAGTCTTTATAGTAATAACTTTAGTTGAACATCGGGTTATAACTATAATCTACAAGATAAAAAAACAGTCATCACAGTAGAAAAGTCCACATTAACAAAACCAAAGATGTGGCAGATTAGAAGGGCAGAAAGATGCATGATTGTATGTTCTTTGACTTCAAATTACATACAATTGGTCATTGTTCACTGAGAATTTGTTCCTGCTGGTGGTATGGTGAATTTTGACTTTCATTGTAATGTATCAAGGTTCTTGAGTAAAGATATATGGTGAAAATAAGTGGACTAAACATATTTTGGCTGTTGCACTGTAACACTGCCCACACTAGACCTTCCCAAAACTATACAATTATTTATGATTAACAAAATGGTAATCAGTCAATCCACACCTATACTTTCCAGATTTTTTGCATGCAATGTTGGTCTGTTTCTCAAACTAAAATTAAACCCACCATTGAAGACATCAAAAAATAATTACAAGGTGTGCTGGATAGCCTCCAATAAAGGATTTTTTTGAATGGTTTTGAGGGTTGGAATGCACTGAAATTTATTTTCACTCCCAAGAAGGCTATGGGCATTTGAAAAAAAGGTAAGTAAATTTTTTTAGGCTTGTTCCAGAAAATTTCCGATAACACCTTATATACGAACTGTCATTATATATTTTTTTAACTATCCACAATAAGTAACAAAATTTAAGAATAATGTAATTAAACAATTACTTTATGTAAGATAAACAATATAAATTGCATAAAATATGAAATATCTGTACCACATGTCAATTTTACTGTAATTTTTTTCTTTTTTTAAATAGTGAATAGTGTAGAGATGTTTTAAATATTCCATCAAAATTTTATTAAAATTACATTTATGTAATTTATCTTAAAACATTGGAGATTAAAGATTATGAGCAACTTCTTTTTCAGTTGTAAATTTAATTATGCAAGTGATAAAAAATCATAAACTCTGGTAAAATAATATTTCTTGTAGATTTATAACCAGTGTTACAAGTGCTGGAAGTGTCTTAAGTGCTATCTCACTGCATGCTATTATGTATTTGTAATTCTATTTGAGACTAATAGAAATACGGTTTCAAATTTTTTTACACAATTATTTTAGTTTATGAATATAATTTTAACAAATTCTTTTTTTCAAAAAGTTTCATTAACAAAAACTGGTATGAGTAATAACATTGAGATGTGCCACTAGAAACTTTTATAGGTCTTTGGTATTTCCAGAAACAAGTTTTGTAAAATTATTACTGAATTTTCTCTATGGGCTATTTCTCTGACTTGTTTCATTCAATTTGCAATTTCCTGATAGTCGGGTTAATTTGTTTATCTTTTAGAATAAAATTAAAACTGATAATTTTTTAGTCACGCAAAGAACATGTATATATTCTTCATTTACACTAATTGCAGTAGTTATTCATAGAGATATATGGATCTGAGAACTTATATATTATATGGCTTCTGTATCTATTACTTTTTTATTTTTTTACTTGTATGAAAGTTTTATAAATGGCGGCAGTTGGATTTGGCATTGGTTATAAATACAAACTGAAAACCTTTGTATTAGTAGTAGTAGTAAAAGTATTATATTGGTATAAATGTAAAATAATATATATAACTTATAGTACGTATTCTATAAACTTTTTTTATAAATTGTGTGAATTGTAAATTTAAGTGTAATTCATTAAATAATAATATGTGATTAGAACTCTCTGCACTATAACTTTCCTGTAACTGCTACAAGAAATTTCATCAAATCGGCTGATTTACCATATTTCTTACTTACTTTTATATTTACTTACTTAATACTTTTCGTGTATTTTGTTAATTGGAACCCAAGCTTCATTGGTAAAATAAATTTCATTAAAGTAGATATATCTATTAAACTATTCTCAATATTGTAGTTGTTTTTCATTAACGATTCCTGTAATAATAAATCATTGTATATATCTGTTGGATATGGATAAGTTTTACAGTATCTGTTTATACTTTTGTAAGTCATATTTATCTAAAATATTTTCAAGGAGACTTTAGGAGAACACAACTTGAGCAGAGTTTCATTATTTAAATGTTTATTTGAACAAATATGAGCCGAGGCATTTCCTTTCTCCCAAATATGGATTATTTAATGATATGTGGGTTTTTTTAGTGTATTAACTTGCCTTGAAACATATAAGTTTGTTTTTGTAATATTATGATTTTAAAAATAATTTTTAGTTGAATGTGCTTAGTTTTATGTTAAGACATTATTCTAATATGCATCTCATTGGCTAGTAAGATATACATTTTCTGACAATAATACCATGTATTCTTTCAATTCAGTTTTCCTGTTTAAAAACTAAATAAATGTATAAAATGATAAGTTTTTAAGGGTTGAAATATTTGGGCATCATTGACTTTTGTGTTACCATACATTTGTGATAATCCTGCTATACATACATTATTACTGATTTGAAGTACATTGTTGCAGTCATAACTACTTCTTCAATTTCAGCTCTTAGTATTACAGGGCTGAAGGACAAGGAATATTGTAAAAAAAGAGTTTTGTTTTTAGTTCATATTTAGGAAATTAAGAAATGTTATAACAATTATTATTTTGCAGCTAAATTTGACAACTCCAAGCTAAATTTGACAACTCCATTAATAAATGAAAGTCAGCCTGAATAGTTTTTGAAGTAGATTATTGGATTACATTTATATTTCTGGCCAAAATTTGGTAAGAAGAAAACATTTGCCAATCCATTTTAATGGCAATTGTATTGTGTACAAATATTTGTTTTATTTCTTTTTTTCTTACCAATGATGGGTTTTTGTTTCTATTAATTCCACTGAATGTAAGAGGTTGGTAGGATTGTAGATGTAGTGAAGGAATTGAATCTTATATATTCATGTTAGTCACTGTCAAGAACTCATTGTTGCACAAAATTATACCATCTAATATATATATATTAAATAAATATATATATATATAAATATATATATATTTAATATATATATATATAATATATATTTATTTAATATATATATATTAAATAAATATATATATATATTTATTTATATATAATCCAATAAGGTGAGCACTAATCATCTGTACCATATGACACTCAATTAACAGGGATTATGTTTATTGTGAAAAATCTTAACGTAGCCAATCAAATATTTGTTACTGTTTAAAATTTTATGAAAAATATGAGTAAGAATAGCTAGTAAAAAGTGCAGTTGAGAAGCTGGTTAAATATTTTTATGAAAAAGGTTCAATCTGATTAGAAACTTACCTCTAATAGACCTTGTATTCAGTTAGTTACAAAATCATCTCATAAGCTTTTGATGAAATTAAGTCAATTATTCTAAGTGGGGGTTCGTACCAAAACTACTTATGTTCCAACAGTATTCAACATATTTTTGTGCCTATAGCTCTTAAAATTGATTTTGCAAAAGTGTTTGAAATTGACAAAACTATTTAGCTTCATTGTAATCAATCAATTAAACTTAAAAATAATGAAATTCATGCCTACAGCACACAGTTGACAAATTCTATTTCTGTATAACTTAGACTAATTACTATTGCCAAATGGTTGATCCAGCATGTCGTATGTCCTGGAATAGCTACATAACCAGGTATCTTTCACAGATTATAATAAAAGAAGGTTTTAAATATTAAAAATGATTAGGTTTGGTTGACTCTGACCAAAGAAGCATACTAATAAGAAAGTAACCTTATAATATTTTGCAGTTCTTTCTTTAACTGCATTAACATGGTTGTCTGTACTGACCTAGTAAAGTAGGAGAAAAGAATTAAGTGTAGTACCTTGTTGGTAATAAAACACCTTGTCAAACTGCAAGGTGCATTCCACTGTCTATTGTGACATCTATCAGTAAAGTTACAGTGCTGTATTTCTGGAAAATATAATTTTTACATGCCCATGAATTCATTACTTTTAAATCTTAAAATCTTGAATTCTATAAATTCATGCACTCTTTTTCAATTACAACTTTCCAATAATAAATCATTTTCAATTTCTTATTACTAAAATTCTTTTAGTAAACCTACCTTGTCTTGTACCTGCTAATACAATTAGTCAATGGCATCTCAATTTAATGAAAGAAAAATTAGATTTTTTTAAAAATGTGTTCATTACATATGGATAGTGAGTGGTATTTGGTTTTAGAGAGTAGTTAAGTGTTTTTCTTAGAATTGGTGTTAGCATGTGTTGTAACATAAGCTAAAATTATACTTGTAATAAGGTTTATCATTAGTTTTACATTACTGGTAGTAATGTGTGACTGATAAAAATTGAAGGAAAATGGTTGAGCTGGTAGATATGTGCAATATAGAAAACAGATTAGTGAAATCTTGAAATTGTTGTAAATAACATATAAGAATTAATTAGTAATAAACTTTATTTGTATCTCATAAATCTCTAGAAGCTATTGTTGTTACTGTAGGTGTTCTTAGTTATCATCTATACATATTGAAATTAACTGAAGAACAAATTATTTTAATAATTCCTCTTAGCTTTACTAATGCTCATTTATTGATTTATAAGATTATTGTATTATTTTTTATGCAAATCAGAATTATAAATTTGTTATTTTCTAAAAGAATTTTATTTTTATTATGTTGATATAATAAAATATGTATTTTATTTGATCAAATATATTGTGTGATATAATTTTGTAGTGTAAATTTTTGTTTTTTAAATTGTTATATTTAATCAAAACATGATCATACCTAGAACTGTTTAAAAGATTAATGAATAATTGTAACTTTTTTCATTTGTATGATTTATTTTAATTTACGTTTCAATATTTGTTTTGTATGAATTTGATTTTAATGTATATCTATGACAAAGATAATGTCAACCATTCTTATAAAATTTTTTATTTATAATCTGATATCCACTCTTGTTTTACTGATTATGAATATTGGAAAGTGAACTGCCTATTAAAATAATAAAATTATTTTACCAAATTACATTGGACATCTTTTGGCTCTTAGTTTATCTTTCATTTTGATTCCTAATTATAAATCAGATTAAATAATTAAATTATTAGTACAATAATAATATTTTGTGTAAGAAGGAAAAAGAGAATGGAAACAAATTGCAGCTGTGACATCTCTACATATACTGAGAATTGTTACTTTTTTCATGGTTTGATTTTCAGATTTAAAAATTTAAAATAAATACATATGTTAGCTTTTTATTTCTAACTATACAGCTTTTTTTTTCACTACATACCTTTTTAATTTTAGCCATTATGGAGTAGGTTATTTCAACTAATTCACTTTGGAGTTTATTTTTCTTCCACCTCTCCTTCATTATTACCTGGTGTTTTTCTTTACTTCTTCTTTCCTAGTAACTTCTGTTGTTTTTGTTTTTTCCTGGTAATCTATGATATTTTGCATCTTTTTCTCAGTGGTGAGTGTTCTTTGACATCTTCTCGCGTTATTTTCAGTTCTTTCATGTGTTTCAGTTTATCTGATTCTGTTATTGGTTTTTAAATGTTTAATGTGTGTAAATAGCCTGTTTGCCAGTCCTGTTAGGATTCATTCTACAGGACTGGCAAACACAGTATAGTATTTATGCTTTGAACCTGGAATATTGAGAAAAAATTGAACCTTGAAAAAATTGGTTAAAAATCACGAAATTGATAACCCATGTTACACAAGCATGTGTAGATTTCTGATCTTAGTCTTTCATTTGTTAAGGTTCTGGCTATGAAAACCCAATCAGCTTTGAAACTTTTTTCACATGCTTCAAAAATTATTCCTTATTACAGAAAAATAGGAGTAGGGAATGTAGGTACAAAAATATAGGAATAGGCCTGAAGTTACTGGAGTAAGATAAGTGATTCACATGAAAATGTTTTTTCTTTATTTTTTTGATTTTGTTCCAGTCTCATAGGATAACATATAAAGCTTGCAGTTACAATTTCTTCTTGTGATATTGTACCTTTTATCTTTCTTCCCAATATTATCTCATTCCAAGTGCACGTGCTTTCTTTCTCTTTCTTGAATGTTGTTGATATTTTTTCTATTTTTTTATATAGGTCTTTATTGCTTCTTAATTAATTTCTCTTTGTTATTAACACTTTTTTAATGAAAGTTGTAAATAATATTAAAGATTATTGAAGAACTAAAAGATGTCACTCATTTGGTGAAATTTGTTTTTGCGAATGTATTCATTTATTAATACACTTACCAAAGTAGAAAATATAAAATTGTTAGTTTTTTGTACCTTAACTTTCTAAGAACTGATTTCATGTACTTTATATATTCTAAATAATGTGTAATATAGCTTTAGTTGTTATTTATTTAGTACTAGTTATTAAATTATTGTTTTATAAATTGTATTTGTTTTCTAAATTCTTTATTTCTTATGGTTATCGTACTTAATATAAGATCACAATTCAAATTAAGAGGTAAGTACAGTAAAAATCCCATCATTTAGGCTGCCAATCAAGATTAAGCATTATCCATTGCAGGAATAACTTTATGTGCTTTGTCATTATGTTGTGTGAATCAGACATCACTCTTTTAAGAGTGGTGTTTGTTTTTTATATAACTTAAGAAATACAAAGAACAGATGAAACACTTGAATTTTATTGAATAATATAAGCTCATTGCATGTATTGTGATATTATTCTCTACTTATGTGTAAGTACTAACTCAAACTCTTATTAAGCCATTTTATCATGCATTTTTACAACAAAGAAAGAAATGGTGGGCCTTATACTATTTCAGAAGCATATTTTTATGAATAGTTGGTTTAAATATAGATTAATTAAAAAATAATGATGCAGAAAACTTACAGCTGAAGATTGTTTTCTTATCTAAAGTGCATTTATGTGAGTAATTCTGGATGATTCTGATCCATTTTCAAATATTTTTAAATTCCAAAGATGTCTAATTAGCATTTCACATAATAAAAGTTTACACAAGTAACAAAGTATTATTTAAATGAGTAAAGCAAAGTTACAAAAAAAATTAATTAGTTTTTACTGCCATCAAAAGAAATGTAACCCTAATTGCTGCTATATATAAATCATTGTGCATTATTGCTTCAAAAATAGTTAGAGAATTAAAAATTGCTACAGTGACTTTTTAAAGTACATTTTAAAAATATCATACATAAACAAGTATTTGTGTATAAAAATTGCACTAAATTCAGTGATAGAGAAATGTTCCAAAGAGTAAAAGTTGTGCCATAATATTAGAATAACTTGAAGTAATGAAGTGTAAAGTTTATCTTCATTACAAATGAAAGTGGCATAACCTGTTGCTAGTGGATTGGATAATCATTAAACGTATTCATTATTATAGCATATCAATCTCTCATTTAATCGTGTTTTTGGTCATAATTTTTTTTTTACTCGAATAGATCGTAAAAATTTTCCCAGAACTCTTTTTTTAAGATTAACTGTTTTTTGGATTTTTTCTTTATTCAAATGCAGAAATTTATAACAAGGACAAATCAAAGATAACGATTTTAGGTCTTTTGGATTGTTCATGTATTTGTATAATATATTATATATATATATATATATATTAAAGTAAATAGAAAGATACATTGATCAACTTTTCAGTTATGTAAAAAGCTGATGGGCAGAAAAATAGACATAATGAAGAGCTATTCTTTTGGACTCTACGATCTCCAGTACATCAAAATTTGAAATTTATACCTTGTAAGATCACATTACTTTGTTACATAATTTGTGATAGAAAGTCATTTAGTAATGTAATAAACAATCATGACTTTGCTACACTGTGATCAAAAAGTAGTTATAGTATACTTGTATCAGACGAAGAAAATTCTGTATTATTGAAGAAACTGTTGGAAGGCAAAGTTATCTTAGTGATAAATTCATTTATCAGTTGGTAATTTACACTCCTGAATTTAATTTTATTGACAATTTTTTTTAATTTAATCATAATTGTTTAATTATCTGTCATTAATGGATAACAAAAATAATGAACGTAGTTATTTCTTTAAATTTTTATAATTATTTATTTTATAAATTAATGTGCATCTATTTCCGAATTGTATTTTTTTTGTTGTAATATCTATTAGTTAACCAAATTGGCCATCAGGTTTACCTATAATAATAAAATCCTTTTTAATAGCCAAATCATATGATTATGAGCAGTTGTTATCAGTTGTATTTTATGACTGAAAAGCAATTTTTTATACAGAATTTGCCATTGATTTTGTTTTGTATTTTATTGTTAAATGACTGTTTCCTACAGCTTCGCTTGTGTGAATTTTAGATTTATACCTAAAATAAGTTTTCAAAAAAAATTTTTATTAAATAAAATAATTTTTGAGCTTATTGGTCTGTTTACTTTGGTGAGGATTTTTTCTTGACGGATTATTTCTAAGGGTTGGGAATATTCATACATTGCAGCCTTTGTTGACCTATGATGTTTAGCATATGCAGGTGATGTGTTCTTTCAGGCAAGCAGAGAACGTTACAAAAAATAAGCACTTCATTGTAAATTTTATTAGCAATTTCCCCTTCAGGTACAAGAATGGTAAGAGTGTTAGTTGAGTTTACTTTGGAACAGACCATATAACTGTCCATAAAGAAGCAAAATTCCTGTAGAGCAATTCCTGCCATCTTCAGAGTTTGCCCTGTTAGACTTTTTGATAGGTGTGGTGAAACACAACTGTGGGGGAAATGAAATCTGTTAAAATCAAAAAGATATTATGGTTGTGTAAGAGCTATTTTTACAGCAAGTTAAATGACTAACTAACAACACTTTGCATTGAATTTAAACAATAAAACAATGGAAAAAGTGAACCAGAGTTGTCTTCTTGAATAGAATCATTTTTCATTTCATATTATTGGAATTTTAAATTTTCATAAAAAGTCTTGATCTACCTCCAGGCCCCCCAAACTTGATTTTTTAACTATCAATTTGTTTTTAAAGAAGTGTCTACAATTTTCACAATTGTAACATGTTAGATATAGAATCTATTTTTATTAAACAAATTTGCCCCTCCTTTCACCCCCTTATAGATGGAAATTTATTTAACTGGGTGTCTAATTTATAAAACCAATAGCCCTAAAAATTCACCTACCTAGGTTAAGCAGTTTGAGTTGTGTATCGAGTCAGTCAGGACATTATTAATATTAAAGCTTTCTGTCTAAATACTAGGCAGTTGTAAATATGCTTGATTATTTAGTATGCAGTGTATTTATTATCTGCTGTCTAATTATTCCCAGGATAAATGCAGTATGCTATATGACTGTTGCAATATGCTGTGTGCATTGCTGGTTAAGATATACTTAGGATGTATGGTATAGTATATTGCCAATTTATTAGTAATTATAGTGGGGGTGGCATTTTATATAAACACACTACAGTTTCAAGTGATTTTTACTTTTGAATTTTTACAATTTGTTCCATAGACTTCTGCAATATGTTCAAGGATATGTAGTTTCAAAATATTGCTAAATATAGTTTATTGTGACTTTTTATTGTCTAATGAATTTCAGTATTGCATTTTTTACGTCCTTGTACAAAGTAAAGAAAGTACTGTGATAGCGAAACATTTTGGTTTTCAGATTTCAACAGAAATATCCATTTTGACTAGTTTCGACGTGATGCCTATATATACATATGTATCTTGCATAACTCAAAAACGATTAGCCATAGGATGTTGAAATCTTGGATTTAGGACTGTTGTAACATCTATTTGTGAACCTCCCCTTCTGATAATAATCAACTGGAACAGAAGTGTCCAAAAAAATCCAAAACCCAAAAAAATTTGGATTTAACTTTGACTGCAGTAATAAGCCCTCATTGTAAGCTTTTCAACGATATTCATAAGTGGTACTTATTTTCATTGGTTTCAGAGTTATAGCCAAATAAAATTTTAATTAATGAAATATTTGGATCCTACAAGGGGAAGGCATATCGGTTCAAATCAGACTTCATCTCCTCTTTTTTTTAACTTTTTTTTTAAATTTAAATATATTGATTTATTAATAATTATTAACCTCTGAATGTAAAAAGATTTACAATAAATAATTCAACTGAAGAAAATATGAAAAAATATTTTAAGTTATTAATTAAATAAAATTTTATGTTCTTTTCATTTTAAAAAAATGTGCAAATGTTAATTTAATATGCGTGCAAGGAAGTCATGTGGTGTCCACAACAGATTTTTTTAATAATTAATTCAAAACTTAACTGATAAACATAACCTGAAAGAAATGTTTGCTGGGATTCAAACCCAAGATCTTCCAAATACAAGACAAAGACCCTACTACTACTATGCCATGGATATCAGCAATATTCCTTCATAAAAAATTTTTTTCTCCCTTTGATGCACTTGTATGGTGTAAAATAATTTAGAGTGTGGTAAACAATCATTTGTTGACTAACTCTTTATAATACAGTACTTACATAATTTATATATATATACAAAACAGGTTAGTCAGAACTAAAAAAGCACAATATGAAAAATGTAATGTAATATCAATTGAAGCAATTTTACTTTGCTATTCTTCATTTTATTTATTGTTACAATGTTATAAAAACACATTTCCCTATTTACAGTGTATTTAATTACACGTTCAAAATAATTATTCAAAACATGCTAACTGCATTGAATAGTTTTTTTGGCACAAGATTTTTAAAAAATTGTTTTTATCTTAGTTAATTATTAGGTTGTATATATTTTTTTTACAAATAATGAAACCCACAGTAACCAATCAAAATTTTAATTGCAGATTTAACGGTTAAATTTTTTAATATTGAAATCAAATATTCATCTGTCAAAACAAAAACATGTTATGTCCAAACAGTAAAAAATGTCCATAATTCTTCATTTTAAGGGTGATATTGATTAGAGACTAGGTGTTAACTAATGCAAAGCAAACAAAGGTAGAATTCAGAAGCAAGCTCTTCAAACCACTTGAAATCAAAACAGGACTGTGCCAAGGCGATGGACTCTCACTGCTGTTATTCAACTTCTCTCTACAAATATTAATGAGAGAATGGCTCAAAAAATGCCTCCTAAAGTAAAAATTTGTCAAAAAATCAAAAACTGTTTCGGTTTCACTAATGACTTGGCATTGCTTGCAAACTGCATCGATAACCTAAATCACAGTTATTAGAACTTCAAAACATTGCAACTAAAACTGGCCTCAAAATATCATTCAAAAGACAGAAATTATGTCCCCAAAACAAACACAATTATAAAAGTAAACATAAATGGTAATAAAATAAAAATAGTAACCCAGTTTAAATACCTCTGAGAAATGATAAATACCCTAATCGAAAAAACCTCAATCCAAATAAGAAAAAACTGGCTAAAGCTCAAAAATTGACCTGATATGCTTACAGTAAAAAATGCCTATCAAGAAACGCAAAAATAAGACACTACAATACAGTTATAAAACCAGAAGCCACTTATGCAGCAGAAACAAACTTCCACCTCCGTGAATAATCTCTAAGGCAGACTCCAGAAAATTGAAAGAACCCGCATCAATAAAAAGTACCAGAAAGGCGGGCAGTGGTGGATTGTGCCTAACGAAGTCGTGTACAAAGAGTTAGAACCCATCACTGACACCATCCATAAGGGAGGACTAGGATTCTTTGGATGTATGAGGATGGAAGATTCAAGACTTCTGAAATAGCTAGTACAGTACAATCTCGATTCAAAAAACACCAAACCAAGATGCTAATGGATCAGAAAAATAAGAAAAGATCTGAAGGAAATTGCCCTTACACCACAGATAAGATAAAATTGAACAGGAAAATTAAGAACAAATTCACTCAAAAGAAAAAACTCAACACAAAGTGATCCTGTGGAGTCATAAAAGATAATAATAATAAACAACTTTTTAAAACATTTAAATAATTTATTGTAAAATAATATTGATGTATATATAAAATATTAAA
This sequence comes from Lycorma delicatula, assembly GCF_047948215.1. Classification (NCBI taxonomy): domain Eukaryota; kingdom Metazoa; phylum Arthropoda; class Insecta; order Hemiptera; family Fulgoridae; genus Lycorma; species Lycorma delicatula. The sequence goes on along the minus strand of NC_134460.1, from coordinate 54,524,068 downwards.
TAATATCAACATATAAAAACAGAATTTGTTAACATTTTAAGAAATACATGGACCACTTATATTAATGCTTATCTATGTCGTGATGAAATACTGCACAAATCTTTTTTACCTGTAACAGAAAATCATTTGTTTAATGAACTTTTTCATTTTCAATTTTACCTTCAACATGTTTTTATTCTTTAATTTGATTTAAACAATTTAATAAAATTAAGAACTCGTAATGGTTGTAGGTAAAAATAATGAGCCACAAGTTGCTCCCAAAAACAATGTAGCTTTTCTAAAGAACAACAAACCTCTCATGCTTAGCTTACTAAGGAAAATTAGGTATTAAGTGGTTCCTGTTCCCATCTTTGTTGAGCTTAATATAATTTACTAATCTGCACAATAAGCCCACCAAAATTAAAGTGCTATTCAGCTGTATGTATGACATCATTCTGTACACCAAAGAAACTGGCTGTATAGCATATGCAACAAATTAGTATTGCTTTTTATCGTGAAACAATCAGTTGTAAGAAATGCTTTCAAAGAGTGTAATTTATAAAAACCTTAAACAACAGTAAAAATTTGGACAAAATTAAAACAAAAAATTGTTGTACAAATAATGAAGCATCAGCTCTTTTATTTTCTGGTCTTAAAAAAAAATGTACATCAATTTGTAGTAAATTATACGACATTTGGTTATTTAAAAATTACATTATTAAAAATATCAAAGAAAATGTATGGACACTGAAATTGGTCATTGGATTGACTATGACTACTAGGACCAAAGTTCCTTATTTAGTTCTAAAGGTACTAGTAGTGAGTATATTCCTCATTCAGAATTGAATAATGGAGAGAATTAACTTTTTAAATCAATAATTATAGATTTTGGAGTAGGCCTAAATCCAAATAGCCCCATGCCAGATGATTTAGATTTTGAGTTTGAAGTAAAAAATGATGACAGTGAATATCAAAAACATTGCTAATAATCAAAACATTCTGTTTGTTGTGGAACACATTATGATAATTACCAGAATTAACAAGCAATTTGATACAAATTGTGCTCCTCTCATCCACATTCTTTGCTGGACAACAAGAGGTACATTTTCAATCCTCAGATCCTATTGAAACTTTTTACAGTATTTTGATGAGCCCTTTTAACAAAATTTTAGCCTGATTAAATATTCTTGCCTTTTTAATCAAACATTCGATTATATGATTGTGGAAGCCTGTTACATCAGATGAGGTCAAAAAGTTCTTAAGCTTTTGCATGCTCATGGGCAACTTACATTTCCCCAGCATAAAAAAATCATGTCCAGAAATAGGTTTGAGACAATAGTCAGGTATCTCTGTTTTTATGATCCTGAGACTGATCCTCTAGATGAAAATTACACAAAGTAAATAATAATCTCCTGATGTATTTATTGGGAAATTTTACTAAATCTTATTGCCCTAGAAAGAATCTGTTTAGACGAGGCTATGGTTTTTTTAATAACTTCCACAATACTGTAGACCTAGCAGAGCACCTCATGCAAAACCAAATGAATATGTGTGGGACCTTACCGACAAATCAAGCTGGAAAACAGAAATGGTTATTAGCGCAAAGCTAAAGAAAAGAGAATTCATGAGCTACCACAAAAACTTTGTAACAATCATGCAGTGGAAAAGTAAGGGAAATGTTCTCACAACCCACAGACCTGGAATAGAAGAAGTAACTAACAAAAGAGGCCAAGTTGTAACTAAGCTCTCCATGGTTATTGCTTACAACAAAAACATGAGTGGAATTGATTGTAGTGATCAAATGATTTCTTACTGTACCATTCCTACAAAGTCACTTCAATGGGACACAAGATTGATGTTGCAGTTTTGAATAGTAAATTTTTATAGTCCAAGAATGTGGTAAATAAATGCACTTATTTGAAATTCAGAGATGTCATTATAGCACACTTACTTCAGGTGCCTAGACCTATAAATCCCCACCCTGTTCGGCCGAGGCAGGAGCAGCAACAACATGGACTCGTGAAGGGGAACTGAAGAGTAAGGTGTCGCCACTGCTACAAGATGAAAAAAAAAAGAAAAGCAACATATTAATATTATGTCACTTGCACAGGTGAGAAAGACAACAAGACTGGTCTTTGTTCAGCGCCATGTTTAAGATTGATACAAGGAATAATTAAGACCTGAAATAGACTTGTTTGTGTTTGATGTTTTAACAAACTGGGTTGTGTTTTTTTATCTTTCTGACACTTTGTTTATCCAATTTCAGGCTATGTTTGAAAAATTTTGGAAAACTGACCCCCAAAATTTTACCAAAAAATTGTTCTATATACAAGAGTAAAATTAGGGGGGGGGGGGTACAGAGAACTCTCACTTTTTTATTTTTTGAGATCCGATAGAAAAACCCATATCCTATTTTTTGACTGATTACCATTCTTTGCTTCTTACAGCATAGGTCTTGAGCTATGACACTAGGGAACTGACACTTAAATGTTTCAAATTTTAATAAAAGTGCTCAAATTTTCCTTAAAGTTTAGGTGCCACTAATTTCAGTTAATTTTGCTATTTATTACAAACTTATTAATCACAGACTTAAAAAAATAAAATCCAATAAAGTTAATTAATTAGTACTGGTATGTTATTATTAAATGACAAATATTATATTGGTTACATTCTCTTTTTATCTTTAAAGAATGGATCAAATCAGTAACTGGAGTCATATTTAACCAATTAATTATGTTGAACATAAAATTAACATTATGTACTTACACAACACTGAATGAAAAAATTATTAGTTTACTCTGGTTACTTGACTTGAAGCATGTTGTATTTATCTTTTAAGTCATTTACCTGGAAAAATTATTTATTAAAATTATCAAATTAAAAATTTAACAAAATTCATTAAATAAATTAATCTTTGCAAATCACTTCATAGAATTAGTACATATGCAAAGAAATGAACTGAAACAAATTTTATGTGTAAAATCAGCACTCTGTAGCAAAGTGGGGTAGTATCAGGCTTTATATTTTTACACCCTAAACAATACGAAGCATATTCATAAAATAAAGACCGTCGGCTTAATCTAAATATTAGTGGGTCTGAACGCAATTTCACAAATGCAGGGCCATCTTTCGGCTATTTATGAAGTCACTGAAGTTGTGGTTTTGATTTGAGTCATTTGTCTGCCGGTGAGGGAAGATCGCAATGTCCACGACAATCGTTTCTCTCGCCAGTTTTGAAGTGCGCGCCGTTATTTGATTTTTGTATGCAAAAATAAATTTTCTGCTGAAATTCATCGGGAGTTGTGCCCAGTGTATGGACCTACAGTAATAAGTAAAGGAAAGGTTAACAGTGGTGTCGAGACTTTAAAAATAGCCGTACAAATGTGCATAACGAAGAGCGGAGTGACAGGCCCAGTATTCAGAGCGATGAAATAGTTGAACAAGTGAACCGAAAACTGTGATGTGATCGGCGATTAGTGCTCTAGCTGATGAATTTCCGCATGTTAGATGTACCTCTATCTACACGTTTGTCACAGAAAAGCTCAGATGTCACAAATTATGTGCAAAGTGAGTACCGAAATTGCTCATGACCAACATAAAGAGCAAAGAATGTGCAGTAGACGAGTGTTTTTGGACTGCTATCCACAAGATGGAGATGATACATTGTTACCAGCGACGAGATATGGATATCCTACACCAACGCAGAATTGAAACAACAGTCAATGCAGTGGGGCCATACAAGTTCTCCAAAACCAAAAAAGTTTAAGCAATCTCCGTACTTGGGTCGAAAAATGTTAGCTACTGTTTTTGGGACGAAAAGGCCGTCATTTTGGTTGATTTCATGAAACGTGGATCAACAATTACAGCTGACTTGTACTGCGAAATGCTCACCAAACTGAGTCAGTGTGATCCAAAATCGACGACGCGGGAAACTGTCGTCCGTCGTAATCCTCCTTCACAACACGTCCTCACACCACTGCCTTGACCAAGAAGAAGATTCAAGATTTTCGTTGGGAACTTTTTGTTGACCATCCTCCATATAGTCCTGACCTTGCAACTAGCAACTACTTCCTCTTCTTGCATTTCAAAATGTGGGTTGGTGGACATTGGTTTGAAAATGATGATCTCAAGACTGTTATTGTCAACTGGTTCAATTCCCAGGTGGCAAACTTCTATGCAGAGGAGTAAAGAAACTGATGCAGTGTTGCAAAAAGTGCTTACAATTGAATGGCGATTATGAGGAAAAGTAAAGTAGATATGTAGTAAACTAAAACTGTAAGTAAAAAACTTTTCTCATGAGTTATGTTATGTTGCTTGTTTATTTCTTTTTGTTCATATTTTATTTGTGGTATGAAAATTGCAGTTTTGTATTTGTTAAGCAAAGTAATCTTTGCGTGTTATTTGATTGAAAACATACTACACCATACTATATGGAATTACCTGGAATGTAATTAGTAGTTTAATTTATACATTAGGTCAATTGTAGCTGTTTATAATGGGTCTTATAATGAGTTCATTTTACTCACTTAACATAGTTTTTTGTTTCTTCTTTTAGTATTATGTTGCATCAGGTTTTTTTCTTAACTAGACTATGAGCACTATAATCTTTTTTCCAATTTCCTATCTGAAAGTATAATAGCTTAAAAAGAGAATAGTGACCTTTAAGAGAAAATTACATGTAATTATTATAACTCTTACACCAAATGCTACAGTTTTAATCTTACCAAAAAAACAAGAAATCTGGAGGTGCATGAGGAGCACAATACCAGAGACTATTACCTTTCATTTTGATTCCCAATACCCAACATTACCAAAAAACTAAAGTTTTAGGGGAGTTTCATGTCATTGATACCTTGCTGGCAGTATCTCCAATACCCCCATGATAACTGGCAACACAATAATGTCTGTAGCTGATAAGAAGTAAAAGTAAAATTGACGCCAAGTATGATGAAACTAACAACCATATAAAAAAACAAAAAAAAATTGCTAAAAGTTTAACAAAATGGAGAGTTGGGAGAAAGAGAAATTTTAGTTATAGAAGCTAATGTAATTAGTAATTACTTGGATAAATAGAACTGGTTTTAGATTAAAAATGTTTTAAGGGAGGCAGCTGAATTATCACAGATTTATAACAGCTATTGATAGTATACAAAAATTTGTGAATCAAAGATGTCAGAAAAAAATACCATCTTGTATTTTAATTGTTGATTGACAACATTGCATTATGCAAAAAAGGAGTTTAGAATTAAGAAATTTAAAAAAAAGAATGAAGATTGGCCCAGTGAGAAGAAACAGGCATCAGAGCAACAGAAAACCATGTAAGAGAAGAACTAGAACTGGTTAAAGAATTCACATATTCGGGAACAGTGATAGCAGAAGTCTGTAGAATATATTAAGTTATGAGTGAAGATACAAAAGATAAGCCAGTTCAGACATTTTGTAAAAGGGTTGTTATGAGTAGGGAAAATCTTTAAGACAGAATGTAGTTTCTGAATATCAGATGCTATCTGGTTATCTTGACATGGGCTCTCTGAGATAGAAATTAGCTACAAGGAGCACAGACAAAATTTTTAAGTACTATTGAAAAAGTCAAAGTAATAAAATCAGAAATTAAAAGATGAGAGAGAAGTTGGATAATATCCATGTGTAGATTAATTATGTGTATCCAAAATTATGTATAGTTTGCTGGAGGGTATAGCAAGATCAAAATTTATGTGGTTTGGCACCAATGAACTAGGAGCGACAGAAACTGTGGTAACAAAAAAGAATCTGGGGTTAGAATAACAAGGCAAGAATAAGAATTATGAAGAGGATGGACTCATTCAAGGAAGAAGTAGGCAGAAGTGACTTTGAAAGACTATTTCAGAAGAAGAGGTTTCTTCACAGCAAACATGGAAGCACATTGGTGACAGGCTTACATGAGGATTTCAGAGAAAAAGAGAGACTGATAAAGAAGAAGGAATTCATCTTAGTTAACTACACTTATTGATCTCCATTTATAGCGAAAGTTTTGTAAAATATTTTTACCTTTGCCCAAACTAATTTTTTTTTATCATCACTGAATAACTGTACATTTTGCATGTATATAGTATAATCTATGTAAACTCATCTAAACTATGTTTCTATATAAAATTACTGATTGGATTTTGTTTAATTATTTGACTGGATGTAAATGATGCAATGGAATGACATGATGGTTGTATGAATTTACTAATGACTATAACAATTGTGTTTTATGTTTAAATGTTATGCAGTATGGAAGGAGAGCAGCATTCTCAGAAGCCCAATATTATTATTATTATTAGGAGAATTGGTGCACAGGACACTTACTGAAAAAAGTCAAGACAGAAATTGTATTAACCTTCTGATGCAGAGCAGTTATAATTCAAAGAAGAAATTACCTGGATTAATACTAAGTCCCAAAATCCTTCAAGATCATCTGATGTGATATTAACATCTCCTCTGCCACTTTCATAGTTTTTCAGTAGATCTCTAAATTGTTTCAATTTTTCATTCAGCAATAATTTTGTTTGCCCTGTGAATAGAGATTTCTAGTTTTTAAAAATAAAGTTACAATTTTTTTTATATTTATCATAGGATGAACACTTTTATCATAGGATAATAAAACTTATGTGGCACTGATGATTCTGGAAAGGTTTATAAGAATTGATCAAAACTATTTGCACTTAATAAAAGATTGGGTAGGCACCAACAGGTTGGTTTTTAGTGAATTTAGGAAATCCCCCAATCAACCAGTAACAGAACTGGGGATGGCTCGTAGAAAATATATCTTGTTTTATTTTTCTCATAAGAAAATGATTATAAAGTTAATTTTGATCTTGGAATACCAAAATGAATTATCCAATATAATCAATTTATTTTATTCCCGGTCCACTCATAGACTTGATTTTTGTTTGTCTTTATAAGCATAAATATAGTTTTTGTTTGTATTAGCTGATGATTTTCAATTTCACTAATAAAAGGAAGTGCATTATATAAACAGAATTTTTTTTTTAAAGTAGTTTTGCTGTTGATATAGATAATCTTTTAGTCATTTTTCTTGATAAAGTATGGGAACAGTTAACATATATGCTTTTTAATAAATTAATATTAGTTTTCTAAAGAAAAAATTTCAGGTGGCCTTTATGAAACTGTCAAAAATGGAGAGAAAAGTGGAGTTAAGATAAAACAGTAATAATATGCAATTATTAAATAATTACACTGAAATAAAATAAGTAACATATTAAATACTGAAATTATATAAATAATATTATTTAGGCTTGAGATTTTTCATATGCTACAAATCATATATTCCCAGCCTTGAATTTATAGGGTAAATAAATCATTGAAATAATAAAATAAACTATAATTACATCTGGGTATTAATACTACTCAACTGATAATGTAAATTATAGATTTTAATACTTTTTACTTTTAGAATAAAAATTCACTGAGAAGGCAGATTTTCAATTATCTTGAACACTTACCAACAACTGATCTTATTTGGTCTTTAATGTCTTCTGGAACATGTTTTGAGTTTTCAAGTATATTTTGCCATCTATTACTTAAAATTTCTAACTTGCTGACTTCTTCATTAAGTGCTATCTTAAAATGTTTTGCTATTTCCATTATAATTTGAATATTTTGTAGTAATTATGAATAAAAATTGATAACCGAGTTAGGATGGTGATCTGTAAAAATTACAAAATTATTTTTTTATGAAATGGTTACATATAAACTTAAAAAAAATTGTTTTTAACTTTTTAAAAATTGGAACCAAAAAATGGTTCAGAACTTATCTTTAAAATTGCCTCATAAACAATGGTAATACCAATCAACAACATTTACCTTCTTCTTGCTATGATAGAGGTGTCATGTTTGTAAAATGTGTTTTGACGAATGATAGTGGTAGAATAAAAATAATTAGGCATTCATATCAAATAAAATCTATGGTTAAATAAGGGTTACAATGAATGTTAAAATAAAATGTGAGGTTAGAATTTGTGAGATCAAGTAACGATATTTAGTCATCACTTAACAGCTGGTCGTAATTATGATTCGTTTATAACCTCTTTTAAACTGCGTGTTCGTTACACTTTTAAAGAAAAGTTCTGGTCTGGAATTAAATAAACATATTACAGTTTTTACATTAGTGTCAAATATTGTTTATGTGAGGTGTGTAGGTATAATAATGGGAAATATTCATTCGTATTATAGTTTGCATTTGCTGTAAAATAAGTTTTCAAACTTGTAAGGTACGTAGTGTATTTCTTGTACTATGGCTTTATTATTAATACAGACACTATATTAGCGACGCTCCTTTTTTGTAGTTATTTGTGCAATTACTTTGAGATAATAATAATAATGAATAACTGAGAAGATGAGAATTATTATTAAGTAATTTTATTCAAACAGAATTGCAAAAAATAATTATCTGTTATTTAAACAGAATTTATTTGGCAAAATTGAAACATATTACTCGTAATACCTTCTTAAAATGGACCCTTAACAAAACTGAACTGTGGTTAAACCCAAAAACATTATGAGAATTGGTAGTTATTTTGCATCTGTATTGTTTGTGTGTAGATTTTCTGGGGCAGATAAGTCTGTTGACTTGTAGGGGTATTGTTTTTTAGTTTGTTTACAAGGTCTGCACTTTTTACATCAGTTTAAAAGCCATCTATATTTCAAAATAAATAATACCTACAGCCTGATGGCTTTCCTTTGGGCTTCCCTGTTTATGAAATACTAACACAAATCTTTCTGAACGTAAATTAAAAAAATGCTCATCAAACAATACTGACAAAAATATATTAATGTTACCATCTTGTACCAAGGTAGCACAAGATAATTTGACCTTGGTTTTCTAATAGGTTTTTACCCCAAAACCTTGCCCTCAAATATATTTGTTAAGAACTGGTCATGTCATATTACATGTCCTATCAATTTCGCTCTTTTTCTTCTTATAACATTTAGTAAGTACCTCCTCTCACTCACTTCTGCTAACACTTGATCATTTCTTTTTTCATACACCCAGTTTGTTCTGTTATTCTCCTCCAAATTCACATTTCCATTGCTTCCAGTCTTCTTTCTGCTTTCTCAAGCATCCATGTTTCACACCCATAAGTTAGAACACTCCAGACAAGTTTTAGTGAACTGTTTCCTTATTTGCATACTCATATGATTGTCAGTCAGTATATTCTTTTTATCCAGGAAAGCTTGTTTTGCCAGCGCTATTCTTCTTTTTACTTCTGTGGCACATTTATTATCGTTAGATAACGAAAAATAACAAAAACTGTCAACCTTCTCTACCACAGTACCGTCTAATTTAAAAAAAACCTTTGTACCTTCCTCTGTTTTTTCTACAGTCATAATCTTTGTCTTCTCCTTATTAATTTTCAGTTTAAGTTTTGTTAGTACTTTAGATAATGTTTCTAACATAATCTCCATTCCTCTTGCTGATTCCGCCAGTAATACAATATCATCTGCAAAGTGGATACAATGTATGGATATTCCATTGATCCGGATTCCTTTTGTTTTTTCTTTCATTTCTACAATAGCTTTTTCAATAAACAAACTTTTTGACTTTATTTTATTCTCCTGACGATGGTCTAAAGAGTGAAAGATCTAGAGAGACATGTTTAATTTGCTGGTAAGGTGAATTTTCACTTTTTTAATAATTTATTAGATATATCAGCCACGTTTGAGAAATTGAAATACTTTTTACTGCCATGCACAAGGTACTAATCATTAAGTTACATTAGTCCTTCATTCATGACTACATTAATCACAGCATAGCTTTTACATATGAACATAAAGAAGCCATAAATGTAACTTTATTACATGATTCTTGAGCATTGACTTTTTCAGTACATTAGTCTGGTTGCCATCAATCAGCCTACCCTTATTATATTTTCTATGACCAATTTATTATAATTTCTATGGCAATATATATTATATCTTGCTTTGTCTATTTTTCTACAATTACTCCTATACCAATAATCACTGAAGACTCCTGTAATACAATGTTCACAAACTTCACAAAGGTATGAACTCCACACATTTAGTCTATGATGTCCTACACTATGATGTCCACAAATCTACAAGAAGATATGTCACTCTCATTTCATAGTAAATTTTTATGTGGTAGTCTTACTGTAATCCAAAATCCAAAAAATCAACAAACCTGTGTTTTAGTTAAATTATGATAGAAAATCCAAATATATTTATTTTGTGAGATTGTTTTTCTCACTTTTTTGTAATTGTTTTCTAGCGAGAATCAAGTGTATTAATTATTTTGTGACAATGAAATACAGACATTTCTTAGATTTTGGTAAAATACTGTGGTCATACAAAAACCTACATGAGGATTCACTATGATCCAATCATATCATAATGATATGATCATAAACGCAAGTATATTATCTTGAACATTAACAAATCTAGAGGTCATCTCATCTTGTGAGAAACTTCCAAAAACATGATTCAATAAAATGAAATTATTTTAAAGCAAGAAAAAATCTGGTTCCATATTGTACAATGAATTATTCGTAATATTTTTTTTCCAACCAAATTTAGTGTGATTCCATTAGCCAGTGACTCCAATAATTTTAATTTATAAAATAAATACCCAATTATATAGCTGATAGTGATAATCTATATAATCCATTCCCTTTCTGACTCTCAAGACCTCTTTCCTTATCGTTAGCAAATACTATATCATTAGCCTACTATATCATTCATACCTCCTTTCTGTCAACATTTCATCAAATATATTTCAATATCAAAGAGTTTTATAGCAACGGGGAGTGTTAAACAATTATAGACTCTATAAGCAAATACATTTTCTTGACCTCACCACCACAAAAATCTGCCAACAAAATCATTCTTTAAACACCCATTCACAACATTCCAAATCATTTAATCGCAATCTCAGATAAACTATCTGTTTTTATTTAAAAGTATAATCATTAGACTGGTTAACTCATTGATTTTACCTGAAGACTGAATGAAGAACTCAACACTAAAACACCTAGCACCCACAAGCAGATTAATAGTAAAATTTGGTTTGGATTGCCTTTTCAAAAGTTTACGGTTCAATACAAAAGTAATATGTATATATGTTACAAATTCAAATTATTGAAATCACTGGCTAATGGAATCACATTGAATTTAGTTGGAAAAAAATATGAATAATTTATTGTACAATACAGAACCAGAAATTCTCATGCTTTGAAATAATTTCTTCATTTTACTGAATCATATTTTTGGGAAGTTTTTCACAAGATGAGATCATAAATTTTTTGTTTTTTAACATTTTAAAGACTTCTTTATGAACAGTGTAAACATTTAATGATGTTGTGCCTAGTTAATGAACCAAGGTGTTAAGCACATGTGTTATAAACATTGCTTCTTTTATTGTAATGTAATTTTGTCATGATATCAGTCTGCATAATAATGCTGGTATTGTGGTTAGTAGATATATTTGTTATAGTAATTGGCTTCTTGATCAGCTAGCCTTTGTTGGTTAATTCTAGACAAGGGTCATAATTTTAAAACAATTTGTTGTGATATATTTTTTAACCACTCATTCATTTGTTTTTTCTGTTTTTTAGAAAATGTCATCTAATGTTATAACATGTTGCCAAAGGCTTTTAGGAAGTATTTTAAGATCACATATTTCATATAAACCACACGTTTTCCATCTGAATAAAAATGGACTTAACCTTTTTTTAAGGACAGTGTCAGATTCAGTAAACACTGATAAAGAAATGGTTAACAAAGTTGATGATAAGGGAAAAAATAAATATAATAAGTATTTTAAGGGAAAGAATGACTTCATTAAAGATGTAGAATTAAAGGAAAACCAAGATCCAGATGTCTTTGGTACTTTAAATAAAGATCTTGATCTTCAGAAAAAACTAGAGGAAATGCCAGAAGAGGAGGATGATGTTCATGAAACAGTAATATATAATGATACAGGAGGTAGAAGGCAATTAACTATTAATCAGTATGGAAAAATTATTAAGCGCTTTCTTGAAAAAAAGAAGGTGAGTAAAACGTTTTTGTTTCTTTGGTTGCAAATTTCTTGTTATAGATAAACATTAAGTGACATGCATATTTGTGGCTATTAATCTATGTTTATGTAAATACCAGCAATTACAAATCTGATTTGATTGACTTTATTGTTTTTCTCATTATACTTAATGAACTTTGGAGAAGGTTTAAGTATAAGTTTGTCTGGTAACTCCATTATTTGGATAATGATTATGATTTAAATCAGGAATTTGTCATATTTTATATTGATATTTCCTTTATAATATAGTGTTGAGCATCTAAAAAACAGTTATAGACTTCTGTAGGAGGTAACTCTAAGCCTCTTGTGAATTTATACTATGTATATATATATATATATATATGTAGGGGCTAATCACTCTTCATTTATCGATCTGGGGTCTCTCTTCTGAAGATAATGGGACTGTAATTCAATAAAAAATTATGTTATTTCATCTGTATTTTTTGTTCTCTTTGACTAATTTGCTTTATGATTTACCTAGTCAGGTTATTGTTGACAAGTAATTTCAGCAGACAAAATTAAAGGACATAAAATTTAATTAATTAGAAGCATTTAAAAAATAAATAATTAAAAATATTATTCAAGGGCTCCATCCCATTAAGGGAATCAGTTTTGTACAAAAGTTTATATGTGTATCAAATCATATGAAAATATTTATTGGAAACCTAGAAAGTGCTTAAAAAACATAACCTTTTTAATTCTTAAATAATTATCATTAGTAAACCCTGAGGAATTAATGTGTAAAAAATGATGAAAATAAAATTCATTTTCATACGAGAGCCATGAAGACACATATGAAAATTCCTTTTTATTGCTTTCTTATACTTTTATATTTTGATATTTTAGATTTCTAATTACAAATAAGTCTTTTTGAGATATTATTGGACTATTTATTACTTTAATAATATACATTTTTGATAAAAGTTACTTGTTGCATAATTTAATCATGCATTCATGATTTACACATTCATAATTGATGCTACTGCCCCTGGATTACATCTGGAATCCTAATAATGGGCATATTTTCAGTTTATTAAATGAAATAAAAAAAGAAAATTGTGACTTTTAGCAAAAAATAAATAAATATATGTTACATTGAATAAAATATCATCCCCTTTCTTATTATGTGTGCAGATACAATTCTTGTTTGAAATTATTAATAAATAAAAATCATAAGAAATTATTAATTACATACTCACAACCATGGTGTACACATCATGGTGTACACACCATGGTGTGTACAAAGCTCTTGAAGTTCAACGGACTTATTTTATCTGAGGTTAATGATGAGAGTCATTATGTACTACGATAATACATCATACATTCGGCTCGGTGATGAAGTTATGAAATCATTTCTCTTCCTACTTTCTATCCTATTCCTAGCATGGTATATTATGTTACTGAGTAAGCATTTTTAAGTGTGACATTTGTCACTTGTCAGGCTGCGTACAGTGGTGGTTGTAAATTATTATAATATATTATTAAGCAAACTAATATACTTGTATATTGTTTTCAGCTATGATTGGATTAATGAATCCTATCACTCTAAAAGTTATTTCGGTTTTGGCTTGATGAAGTAAGATTCAAAATTAATAACAAAGGATCCCTCATTACATAATAATTTAAAGGTACTTTTGCCTATTCAGTAAAGGGATGGGAGCTGGTGTGGTTTCGCGAGCTAAAGCACCAGTTACCTGACATACTGGCCGATCCAGTTTGAAACCTAGCCAATCTTGAGTTATTTTGCTGGTCTCCATGGTGCAAGTGTTAGCCTCGGCCTTTCATTTAGAGGTCCTGTGTTTGAATCCCAGTTAGGCGTGGCATTTTCACACGCTACAAAATTGTAATTTCATCTCATCCTCTGAAGCAGTGCCTAACGGTGGTCCTTGAGGCAAAAAAAAAAAAAAAATAATAATAATAATAATATTAATAATAAAAGGATGAGGTAGTTGAATGTAAGTTTACTTTGCAAGGATTTCTTTATGTAGTTTTTCACTTTGGTGCAGACCTGTGAGCTTCTTAATCTACTCTGAAGTTTGGTCTTGAATTGAGTAAAACGTTTCTTACAATGAATACTTATGGTTATGGATAAAATTTTAAACTATCTGATATTCTGAATCATCCCTCCATGGATCATGCTTTCCTATATATCCTTTGTCTTTCTTTATTATCCCTTCTCAGAATAATCTTGACATGATCTATATAATGTATTCTTATGTGCTAAATCAGATTAAAATATGTATTTAAATACCACAGAATTTTTTTTTCAGTAGCTACACATGTAATTTGTGCCATTATGCTGATAGTGTTTGGTATTTTGCTTCCTTAGTGGGATGATGATTCTTTCAGAATCATCATCAGATTTCAGAATCATTTGATACAGAATTGAATGGGGATGGAACTGTGTTTCTGGGAGTTGCACAGAAAATTAAGTATAATAATTGATATTCTTGTCAGTTAAAGTTAGCTCTCCAACTCTACCTGTAATCAATGAAATACTTTGTGTTCATGTTACAGTGTTCTCAATTAAAATTTTTTAATGTAATTGCCACCAATATTAAGAAAAATTTTACTTTTGGAATTTTTAATAGGTCTTTTAAAAAGTGAAAATTTACCCCTTCTTCTTCAGAAATAGATCACACAGTTTACTGTGTGGATTGATATATATATACTCGTGCGTGCACGTGTGTGTATAAATGAAGAGGAGACAATCCTCCTCTTCATTTAATACTCTGAAAATCTTCTACCATTTATTTGATATGGGTGATGAATCCAACATGCATTTAGTTCTAGCACTGTGTTTGTTTGTAGTAATTTCTTGGAAATTTTGATGTTTTAGATTAAAAAATGTTTGCGTCGAAGAAAAGTAGAAATAAATTTGTTAGTCTTTATTTTCCTCAGTGTCTTATTGTCACCTAAATTTTATTTCTTAATATTATAGTATGGGAAAATTACTGGGAAAATAAATGAAGTGACCATTTCATTTATATATATGACTTGTAGTTAATGATTTGATACCACACTAATAATAATTTTACTTAGTATAATACCGTTACGAAAAAGAAAATATGTGATAATAAAAATAATTAAATCCATATGATTTGTAAAATAGCAGAATTTTTATAAGATTTATTATAATGATTGTACATAATTAATTTTTTTTAATATAAAAATAAATGGTGGTTTAAAATTTACTTTAAATCTTCAGGAAGTTATTGTTTTATAGATAGATATTCATTTTATCATCTCTCCAAATTCAGAAAGTTGCAGTATTTATTCTTTTTTACTGAAAGATTTCCTTGGTATTGTTGTGGATAATTCAGTTTTATTGTTTATCTTTCAATTTTTTTTATTTTTTTTTTATATTTGGTAATTAAATTTTGTTCTTATTTTTAGCTAGGAAATGCTATTGCAGTACTTGAAAAAAGGATGCTTAAAGAAGATAAGGCTATGCCTGATAAGTATATTTATAATCTTCTTATTACTGGTTGTGCACATGCAGGATATACAAAAAAGGCATTTCAGCTTTATAATCAGGTAAGAAGTAGTTTTTTTGTGGGCGGTATTGGTGATATAAATTTATTATTATTTGTTGTATTGTTGAAAATCTTCTTTTTTTGTTTATCTTCAATATTTTATGTAGGATGTTAAACCATTACCTTTTTAAAATTTCATTTTTATTTGGTATTTTTTGTTATTAACTTAAAAACAACAAAAAGAGGTTAATTTTTATAAATGAGTTCTTGGTTTCTGTGATTATTTTTGAATAACTACTTCATAAAAAAATAATTCCAAAATTCCTGTAGATGTAGCAAGTTCAGAAAAATTTGTAATAGGTCATTAATAGTTTTGGTCAATGAATGGAAATATTTTCATTATAAATTATTTAATAAATGTGTACAGGTGATTAAAAATTGCACAAAAATCCTTCTGGTTTGAGAGATTAATATAGATTAAATTCCTATAAACATATGTCTGGAAATATTTTGTTTTCAAGTTACAGCAAACAAGATATTTGTCCTCATTGCTGCTTCAAGTGTATAATCAAGCCATAAAATAACTCAAACCAAGAGGAAAATTTGGTTGTTTTGTATGTCCCTTGACATGAAAAATATAATAAAACAGGTCCCAGGAGTCTGTATGTAGTGGTGAACTCGAAGTAGTAAACTCATCGCAATTATGCATATTTTGAAGTTGAGAGTTATCCTAGTAACGGCAGTTACTCTTATATTGATTTGAGTATTAGATCATGGATACCGATGTTCTTTAGTGGCTGGGTTTCAATTAATCATACATCTCAGGAATGTTCTAAAACTTCATTTATATTTGTAGATATCATCCTCTGAAGTAATACCTTAACATTGGTTCCAGAGGCTAAACAGAAAAAAAACAAAAAAGAAGAAATAGAAGTTTCAAAAATTTTATTTCAATGTAAAACAAAGCAGAGAGTTCCCGGAGGATCTCGCAGTATATATTTTTTCTTTTGGAGCTATTTTAAGAGGTAGAGTATTCAGTGAGTCACTCCCACAAATATTTAACAACTTAGTGGAAAAACTTGTCAGCAAGTTACTATAATCCTTGTCGATGTGTTACATCATATGATGGAAAACCTAAATATAGAATATATGAGTGGAAATGTTGGCCATCTTCAGGGTCTAGTATTCAGAACTTTGTGTGTTTTAAAGTTGAATTAAATGCTATTAAATCAACTGCCAATTTATAGTAAAAGTTCTTTTATAGATGTATAGATAAAAATATCACATTTTTAAAATGGCCAATTTTATTAGTTCACCTTTTATAAACTTATCATATTATATGGTTTAGATCTGAAACTATCTGGAGATTAGAGGAATCTGTTGGAATCCTGAGATCACAGAAAATAGAAATTTCTTAAAATTATTAATAAAAAAATTGTTAGTTTTGGATGATCAAAAATTTTGCTTGGGTGTTTTGTGGATATTTTATATTCATGTACCTGTTGCTTTAGAGTGACTATAATAATGTTATTTTTGATTGATTGTAGTAGAGAAAACTTAATGCTGCATCAGTATTAAATCTTTAAGACCAATGTTTTTAAAATGGTAGTTGATAATGTAAAGTTTAAAACATTGTTTCACTACAGAAAGGAGTAGATTAATTTATTGTTTACATGATCTACTTCAGTTTTTCTTGTGATTGTGTGCATGTGAACCATGTAAGGTTATGAGGCACTAATCAGAGTGGGTTTCTCTGAAAGTAAAGATGTTTATTATATAGCAACTCCTTTAGTGAACTGAGTGATTGTGTTATTTGCAGAACTGAATATTATCTGCATTGTAGTAGGCTAGACATGTCAGTTTACATCTGTATATTTGATTCAGTGAAGAAAGCAGTGCAACACTCTTCACTTTCTCTGATAAGTTTAGCAGTTTATTTATTCTGGTAAATGACTGTCTGGTGAACTGGAAGGTTTTTAAATTTCACTTTAGAGCAGGCACAGCCATTAAAAAAAGTTGGTAAAAATTATTTGGTGGTTTTAAAAATTTACAAATTTATTTTTAAACTTTATTTTTTAGTAAATCTGTAACAAGCAGTATTAAAAATATACCTTTTCTGTTATTCTTTATGTGCAGCATCAGAAGGAAATTGTAACCTTTTCTGCTATGCTTAAGACATTAACAAGGAAAAGGAGTAAGGACAGAGTTTTATTTAATTATTAATTCACTTGTTCACTTACTTGTTCAAAGTATAAATAAACTCACTGAAATTTAATGTGTAACTTCACTAGATTAAATAAATTCTTGATTTTATTAAAATATATGCTTAATTTATTTATTTATTTACAAGATAAAAAGTCACATAACATTTATTTCATAATTATTTTAAAAATTACAAAAAAAAATTACACTGTAAATCCTTGAACAGAGTGTGAAACTCTTGAATCTGGAGGTGTTAAATGACAACATGCTGATGTTAAAAATCCTAAGGTTGCCAATACAATTGATAAGGCTGCTAAACCACACACAGCTCCGCCTGCTACATCAACTACGTCTTTATCTATTTGTTTCATGTCCGATGCTAGTACTGCCAATACTCCACATTGTAACAGGCTAAATGTACTCAGTAGTATATAACCTGAAACAATATTTGCATTATTTTTTTATTTTTTACATTTATTTGCTTCATTAAAAACATAGATAAATATTTGTGTGTGATATCACTATTGAGAATAAAGTTAACATTTTATGGTTCTTTGATTACAATTAATAAACAATTTTTATTGTTAATGTTTATCATAATTTTTAATGTTATGCAGTAAATTGTTATTTGTAATCTGTATTTCTGTTTTTAGTTTCTTAATAGACCAAGTGAAAAATAACAATATTTAAAGAAATAAAGTATCATAATAAAATGTTTAACTTTTTTTTTTTTAAATTAAAATCTGAAAAAAGTTAGAGATATTAATGATTTAAAAATTAATATGGCTACCATTTTAAAATTTACTATTGAAAAATGTTCATTTTTATTATATATATATATATTTCACTTTCTTGTGGACAAGACAACTGCTGTAATTTTGTGTCAATCACTTTCAAATTGTTTCCTAAAAATAACTCAACCCAAAATCACAGTTGAGTTCATTTACAGCTAAAATCAGACCATGGGGTTGGAAATGGGATGGTTTTTTCGAAAAACAAAATATTGCTATAACTTTCTTATTAAGTAGAATATTGATTTCATTTAAAGTTCCTACTATTCTTTGGATAAGGGCCTAAAATTTATATAAGTAAAGTTTTTTTTTGATATAACCAACCATTGGCCCAGGGGGTGGAAAAAATAGGGTTTCAAAAAATATCATACCTTAAAAAAAACAAAACTTCATACTTAATAGGCACAGTATCGAATCATTTTAGTTTTAGTCCTCTAAACACTACTTAAAACCTTTGTCTATAACAATTTTTTAAATGACTGATCCTTATGGCAAGGGATGACCTAAACCAAAAAACAGAGAAAACAAAATATCACTACAACTTTCTTATTAAGTAAAATATCGAATTTGTTTAAAGTTATTATTATTCTTTTGATATAGGCCTAAAACTTATCAAAGTAAAGTTTTTTGATATAACCAACCATTGGCCCAGAGGATGAAAAATGGGATTTCAAAGACAAAAAAACCATACCTACCTTAATACGCACAGTATCAAATTGGTATAAGTTGGTCATTTTACTTCTAACTCTAAACATTACCTAAAGCTTTTGCGTGATACAACTTTTGATATGACCAACCCTTATGGCAAGGGATGACCAAAACATTGCTGGAATTGTAAGATGGGGCTTGTTATATGCTAAACATGTGAAACTTTTATTCATGTGCAACCATTTTCATATTGAGTAAATTTGAAGTTTTTCTTAACTTTAAGGTCAACATTTTTTTTATCCCCCTACATAGTACTGGTGAAATCTTCCTCCACCTTCTGGTGTGCCAAAAAGGATTTTTTTATCTTTATGAATGTCATCATACATACCAAATCTTATTAAAATATTTCATTCTGTTTTCGAGGTATGAATTTATATTTGTTGTAGGAAATTTTTTCTTATTTTAATGCGAGTTATTTTCTACCAGAATTTCTTCATGTATTTTATATATACAAAAAGGTATATATTTATATATACTATACTATATACTAGCATCTCCTTTGCAGCTTAGCCCACTCTATAAGATTACTTGTGTTTCCCTTTGAAGATTATTTCCAAGCCCAAATCTATTGAATATCTCATTTAGTATAGTTAGAAATGGGGAAATTTGCAGTCATTGTTTAAAATTTTTTTACCTTTCTTCAACTCGTTTAAGGTCGAATTTCAGAAAATCTAGAAATTATATTTAGGTATTCACATGAAGATTACACACCGCAAAAATCAAGTTGATATCTACATTTATTACCAAGAAATTAAAAAAAAATGTTAATTTAATTGTTACTTTGTTTTAACCCTTTAAACTCAGAATTTCAAAAAATCCTTTCTTATTGTGTGCATACATCATAAGAAGAATGTGTGTACAAATTTTCATCAATTTATCTTCATTCGTTTTTTGGGAATTGATTATGAATTGGTCACTGCATGTTATTTTATACATATTAAGGCAGTGTCTTGAGAGACAATTCTATAGACAAAAATACTTTTAAAAAAAAAAGTACATATAAACTTGGGTCAGAGAAGATTTGTTAGCGAGTTTTGACTCATGAAACATTTATCCCTGCTTTCTGCTCCCTCTGTGAAATTAAACCATACTAAAATTCTTTGGGTACAAATTGAGGGGTAAATAATGGGATAAAACATGTCGCAGACATGACCCTTTTTTAGGTTTGGAATAAAGTAACTTTGTTAATTTACAAATAAACAAATAAAAATTTCTATTTAACTTCGTAGAGAATTTAATTCTGAGAAAACTGATGTAAATAACATCTATTAAAATAAACTAAAATTTTAGAAGTTCATCTTTAATTAGTAATAAAACACATAAATTGGATCGGAAAAGTTATACAATTTTAAACAGAACAATTTTCACGAGTGTTTGACCAACATAATGTAAATGTAAACAAATAGAAAACTTATCAGTTACAGAAAAAAATGAATAAAACATAGATTTAAAAAAAATGAAAATCACGCAATTTTTGGTTTTTTTTTCTATAATTTATTAAGTACCAAAATGGTTACTTAATAAAGCTGCAAATATTTCTTCAAAGCAGTTTTTCAATGTGATCGCCATTCTGTTCAATGCATAGTTCAGCTTGGCAATTGCATACTAGCCGGGCACGTCTAATAGCATCATTATTACTCCTAATAGTAGCTCCAGCTTCCATTATACGATGTTTCAGTTCTTGTCTGCCAATGTGAGCAGAATAGACTAAAGTCTTCATCCTACCCCAAAGGTAAAAGTCCATTGGCATGAGAGTGGGACATCAAGGTGGCCATTTTATTGGTCCATTTTGACCATTCCATTGCTTACTAAATATGTTATTTAAATGTTTTACAATCCGATATGGTTCGATCTGAATAATTTTCCTAGAATTCATGCACAGCATCCAATTAATTTTTATTTACTTCATCATAAATTAACATGTCCATCAACTTTCAAAATGAAAACAAATTTGTGGTATCACCCACTGTGAATGACTGATGGAACAATAACAGCACAAACACCGCTCAAACAAATATTCAAGTGCTAGACACCAAACTTAAATCAGCTGTTATTGCTGACCTTTGAAAAAATAAAAATTTTTATGTTTTAGAAAGATGTCTTTCAGGTTTATTTTTATAATTTTTAGCATTTGTGTGTAAATTGCTCTGTTTATAATCATATCATTTTTCCGATCCAGTTTATGTTTTGTTTTTAATTAAAGTTGAACTTCTCAAATTTATTTTTAATTTTAGTAGATGTTATTTGCGTTGGTTTTCTCAGAATTAAATTCTCTACAAAGTTAACTAGAAATTTTTATTTATTTATTAGTAAATTAAAAAGTTATTTTATTGCAAATGTAAAATATGTATTTTCCATCAAAATGTTTTCATGTTTTACCCCATTTTTTAAAACCTAAGTGAGATAGAGGTCTGGCACCACTTTTATTCAATTTCTTAGATCAAGAACTCTAAGGAAGCACCAAATTTACCCCTCAAATTGTACCCTAAGAATTTTAGTATGGTTTAATTTCACACAGGGAGCAGAAAGCAGGGCTAATAAATGTTTTGTGTGCTGAAACTCAGTAACAAACTGTTTTCTGACCTATGTTTATATGAACTTTTTTCTTATTTTTGGTTAGAATCATCTCCTGAGAGATTGATGTGCAATTTAGAACCAACTGTTTATATATATATATATATATATATGTATATATTTTTTTTTAAATTTAAACTAATTCAATAACATATTGACCGCTGCTAATAAAATTGAAGATTAAATGAAATTGAAACCGCCAAAACACAGTAATTAGATAAGTTAAATTTATTATATTAATTTTCAACAATCGGTTTTTGTGGTATCCCGCATCTTCATTGGTGTTAAATTCTATATTTATTATATAAAAGTTGTTATTTTTAAGGATTTGTTATTTTTTCTGGAATTACAGTGTTTTCTATTTTCAAATTTTAAGACATTATATATTTATAAAATCATAAAAAAGTACCCGATAAAAAATTAAAATAAATAAAAAATTTATTTTTTTTATGATTAAATGAAAAATTAACATTTTCTCTTCTATCAATGTGCTGGCGTACATGTCATGTGTTTTACCTTGAGCTTACTGTATTGTTACTGCATAGCACACACCCATATGTGTACTTAAATTCATTGTTGCAAGTAATTGTTTAATATAAAGTTATTAAACATTTTCAAAGTGCTATCATAACTGGTGTTTTGGTTTTTCCTATTTCATTTGCTTTTTAATAAATTTAATTAAAGTCAATGTGTGTGGTCATTAGCTGCTAATAAACGCCAACAGTATGGAGGAAAACTAGATCCAATGTGTTTAATATTGGTAATTTTCAGCAAATCTTTCTGTTAAATATGATTTCAGATACTGGCATTTTGACAATCATTAGTTTCCACGGTGCTATTTCATTGAGATATTCTAGCTATTTGTTAAATGGAACCAGCAGTTTTTTTTAATTAATGCAGTTTAATATTTTATCCAGATTACACAGAATCTGATTTGATTAATAACCAGATAATCACCTGTAATATATATAAATTGTCAAATAATTTCAATTTTAATTTTTGTGTTCTGTAAGCAATTATCTATGTTATATTAGTAGAGTTTTAGGTTCTCTTTCTTATAAATTTATAATCAGCTAATTTACTTTTTCTAAGTGGTATATGTAAAAAAATAATTACCTGTAACGTAATGCCTGTGTGGTAACCACCTTGAAGTTCTGCAGCCTATCATACCAAGTATTAAACAAACAAATCCAGATATTGCTCCAAAATCCAGGTAATACTGTCGGCCATTCTGAAAATGTAATAGTATTATTTATATCACAGAAGGTAAAATATTCTGCATGCCATAAATTATCTGATTGATTTGCAATTTTTTTTTATTGTTATAAAAAATTTCTCAGTTTTTAGTTGTTATCTCATATTTTTGATTAATATTCTTTAAATGTTTTATTGTCAGTAATTTTTGTTTTAATATAATAGTCTGACAATTATTATGTAGTTGGAGAGGGTTGTTGAATTATAGTTTGTTTTTTCTATTTAAACTTTGAAATATGTATGATAAAGATAGTCTTAGCTTTTTTTTATTCATTTATTAAAATTATTAGATATCTAGAAACAGGATGCCCATTGCTTGCTTGAGTGGTTTCAAAATAGTGTATAAAGAAATAACTTACAATTCATTAGGTTTTATTTGTATATGTCTGTAAAATATTTGTTATAACAGTCGCATAACTTATCTGTTATGAAAAAAGTTTAACTGTGAAAACATTTATTTACCATTTGAATAAAGTTTTTTACTCTGGTAACTAAGGTCTTTGTCCTTGCAGACTATTATTTGATTGATGGAACATTAAAGTCGGTAAGTGTGCAAGTAAACAATTTATTCTTTTAGTAAAATTTTAAGATACAAGACACATGATTGTATCTCACCCACCCTGCTGACCAATTGCAACTAAAATTAAATATCAATGGCTCATATTCAGAAGTTATATAAAATTTCATAAAAATCATTCCATTTTTAAGATATCAAGCAAAACGATAACTGATGGAAAAAACAATAAAAAATTAGCTTGTTATTTCTCTACCTGAATGAAATCACCCAAATACATAACCTTAGTGATAACTAATGTAATGGAATTACCTAATTAGTACAAGAATGTGACTAGTCCATAAACAAAAAAAAAAAAAAATATGAAAGGATACTTGGATCATTCTTTTATGGAAGTTTTAATAAGATCAAACGCCATCAGAATGTGAAAACATTATTTATCTATACTTTGAGTAAAATTTTGAAATATAAGACACAAGTCTGTATCTCCCTGCCCTCTTGACGTTGACCAAATATAATGTCATCACTGTCCATGTATAGAAATCATCATGCTAATTTCTGCATATGGACTACCAGAATTTCCATCCATCCTGGAAATATTGAATAAAAATGAGACTAACATATGTACAGCCAAGACTAACATATAGCCAAGAAAGTAAAGATTATTATTTATTATTTAAAATATTAAATATTGTCATCAGTTTAGTTATTACAAGTTAATGTTAGTGTAAAATAATATTAAATGATGCCAAGAAAATCATTTTATAATAGATATAAAACAATTTGTCTCAGTCATCAGTTGACACTTGCTCTTGTAATGACTTTGAGAAAAGTCAGTTTTAATGGCAAATACGAAAAAAATGCAACCAGAATTATTTGAAAATCATCAAACAGGATATGAAACAAAATTGTACAGTTTATTAAAAATATTAGTAGAAATAAATTAAATAAATGTTCATGTAAAAGAGTAATAAATATGAATAGAAAGTTAGAAATATATTAAACCATTAAATTGATAAAAAAAAAAATAATTTTAAATTACTTCTATAAAAAAGGAAGACTACATTTATAAATTAAATTAATAAATATGATTAGAATATAAGTTTCATAATCTTTAAAAAAAATGTTTAATTGTTGTATCTTAAACTCTTTGTGTGTGTCATATGAGTAACAATGGGTAACGTTCCAATTAGAAAAATAAATATACATTGTTTATTTAGTATTAGCGAAGCTTATATCCATTTTCTTTTTGAAGAATTCCACTAACAGAAATTTTGTGTTTTACTAATTTTTTTTGTAATATAAATATATTTTCACCCCTTTGATTGATATATTAATGTAATTTTGGATAAATCTAATTTATTGTGGGATTTTATAGATATTTTTACAACATATTATATTGATATTCCTTTTTGTTAATTTTTAAGAACTAATTTGTTTTATATTTTCTCCGGATTCTAACATATGTAACATTGCATTGGTTTTAACTATTTCTATAATGTTTTACTTAAATTGTGCCTTACATACCTTTGATAATATATATAGACAAAGAAGGCAGGTGCCACCTCCACTAAAAAGAAGTATTAATCCTGCAAACCATAGCGGTTCTGATGGTAACCTTTGGCTGCTTATATTCATCCAAGAATTTGATTTATTTGGTGAATTACTCATAAATTGTAGTTTTACTGGAGAATTTGCCAGAAGTGGTATCGCAGATTGATTATCTTGTCTGTAGTTTGGTGAGATTATTGCAGTGTTTCTTTGGTTTGCTAGTGATTCGTTCTCTGTTAGGCTTGTCTCAGCTGGTGACATGAAGTGTGAATATGATTTTAATCTTATTGGAGCTGTATTCTGTCGTTGTATTCTGGGTGTTGAACATAATTGTGCTGTTCTTCGAAAATCTCTTACCTATGTAAATAAAAAAAAATTTTATTTCTTTTAAGTAAATTACAAAATGATTTTTAAAAAAATAAACATCTTATAGATTTATTTTCTTTTTAGTGATGATAATAATAAAAAAAAACCTCTATTTACAAACAATATAAAAAAATAGTTCTTATGGACACTTAAGTAAAGATATTATTGAATATTTATAGAAGGTTGAGTGCCTGATTAAGTGTTAATTAATCAGAACTTTTATTATAAATTAGATTAATATATTTTACTAGAGATTTTGAATTTGGGAATTTATTTCTTTGTAACTTTTTTCTATTTACTACTTCTGCTATCTTTAGTGACAGTTTCTAAAATTAGTTTCTTAAAATTTCAAAAATTTAGTAATCATCTAAAAGAAAAATCTAGTTTTGTTTAATTTAACTGGTTAATAGGAATCATTTTATTGAGACTGTTGTGATGATAGATGTTAGGTGATAGAAAAGCTAGAAAGAAATATGAATAACAGAGGGGTTTGAAAATTTTTGTCACAGGATAATGATGAGAATTGGAAGTTAATTAAAGTTAGAAGTCAAGTGTTTTTAAAATAAGTCAGAAAGAAATATTTATGGAAAAATATATTTTTTTTAAACACTAGAATTAGAATGTTTGAAGTAAATATTCAGATTTGTTGAATGTAGTAAATACATTAAGATAAGCAGATGGGCAGGAAGGAATTAAAAAATGTATCAAATCAGTCAAATATGTATTCAAACATTTTGATTAAAGCAAGCTTGATTTTTAAAACTATTCTGTAATGTTATATGGTTAAATCTGTATATTCTTATAATATTGAAATTTAGAATGTATATGAATGTTTTATAACTTAATTTGATTTAATTTTAATACTTACATTGTCAGCTTGTCGATGTCTGTTTGGTGGTAGTATTGTTGAATAAGATCTCCTTAATGTTTGTTGTCTGTCTACTTGGGCCATCATTGGTGCTAATACATTTGCAGCATGGGCATTACGTCGTCTTGATGGTACACTTGATGATCTTTGACGTGCTCTTATTACTTCGTAACGTTTTGATGGTTGCTGTTGCTGCTGCTGCTGTTGTTGTTGGTGGTAACGATCTCGGGAAAGATTATTTGGTGCTGTTGATTCAATATGCCTGTATGTTGGTCCCTCACCAATTGGTGATTCCCTCATAGATAAATTTAGATAATCAAGCCTATCATCATATCTGTCAGTACTTTGATAGTATCTTTGGTTATCATCACATCGTTCTGGATATTGTTGTTCTTCAATATTATCATTATTATCATCGACATCATCGTGCTGATTTTGAAAATATTGTGATGATTTTAACTCATTTTTGTATAATTGTAAACCTTCATCATCTACAAATGTTTCATTATATGCATAGTATGGATTATTTGGGTATTCGTAACGTGACATTCCAAATAATTTATTGTTAGAATATTTATTAAAAATATTACTAGACTGTTTTTAATTAAAATAAGAAATATTTTTCATTACTTTTAAACAGGTTTTTTCATTCAATTTAATATTATTTTAAATTTATTTTTCTGTTATATGAAATTGAATTATATACCAATAAATGTTAATATTTTACAAAATTTTCAGTTTTATAATTTTTTGTCAGTTGTATCTCTTTTATTAATTTTTGATCTATGCATCATATAAAATAAATGTGTCGATATTTTGTTTTATTTCTGTAGTAGGTCTTTTCTAATTCCTGTATAAAAAAAAAAATACTTTTATAATATTCTTATTATATCAGTATTAATGATGTAGTTATTTAGTAAATAGTAATAGATAGGACTATAAATAAGATTAATGAATTTTAACAAAAATATTTAATTCTCATGTCCCATACATGTGAAATGAAGTTGCATTCGTTATTATAATTATTGTTGATGTTATTAATAATAATAAAATAATATTGTACAGAAATAATATTGCAATGAAATTAAAAAAAAAAAAAAGACAATATATTAGTTTAGATTCATCAGTTTGACTGATAAAACGTAAACAAATAAGTTGTCTTATCAGTTTTATTTAGAATAGCTAGTTTGTACCTTTCAGTTTTATTAAACTTTTAAATTATATAATTGTAATAATACATAAGCAGTTAAAAAATAAACCATAGTTTTGTTTCCTTCCTTTTAATATATCTATAAAGCTGGTGCTTGTGAATATGTTAAGATATGTTGTTTGAAAGAGTGAGTCTCAGTCAGTGTTATTTGCACGGACAAAAAGTACCTAATAGTGTGGCATAAAAAAGGGGGTTCAAGGTGTCTTGAAACTTTCATTAAAGTTATAGCACAGTTCGGGGATGAATTTTTATCTTAAGGAATTAGAGTACTATCAGGAAAAATCGTTTTCTAAAAATAACATGTAGACTACTATATGTTATGAGGGCAAGTTAAAAATTATCTACACTTTTTATTCTATAATTTATTTACAGAAAGGTAGGGGTTCAACATGTACGTCATTTTTCTACATAGTCACCTGCCTTGTCAATGCACTCTGTCCAGCGGCCCACAAGCTGTTTGCGTATTCCTTCCAAGAACAAGATTTTTGGTTGGTCTCAAAGCCCTCTTGCGCCTGTTCCTGCACTTCTAAGTCTGTGGAAAATCAGCGACCTTGCTAAGCATCCTTGAGTGGCCCAAATAGATGAAAGTCAGATGGAGCAAGAGTTAGGCTTTAGGGAAGGTGTTCCAGCACCTCAAAATTCAATTTATTGATGGTTTGGACGTGTGGTGAACCACATGTGGATGAGCATTGTCGTGCAACACACTTTCTTTGACAATAGACTTTGGCAATTGTTATGAATTGCTGACTTCAGCTTGTTTTCCAACATTTCAGTTGCACTGTTGATTGAGGTCTCTTTTTCCATGAAGTCTTCCAGTGTCGGCCTTTTACGTTCCAAAAAAACAGTTATTGCCGATGGCTCAGTCTTGAAGTTTTTCTTCATCAGATATCCTGGGTGTTCCCACTCCATACTCTGCCAATTTGATTTTGGCTCATAAACCCGTGCTTCATCACCGGTGACTATTCTGCTCAAAAATATGTTGTCTCCCTTGTTGAAGTAATCAAGTAAGCGTTGGCAGATGTCAACACATATGAGCTTGTGTTCTGCAGTAAGCTATCCTGGTATCCATCGCGTACAGACTTTACGGAAGCCTAGATTGATGTGCAAAATCATGACTGGCGTTCAAAGAAGATGCTACTTCATCAGCGGTAACTTGCCAGAATAGCCGATCTCTCGAGCTTGCTGAATCTTGTATTTTTTTTGCAAAAAAATACTTTTGCATGATAAAACACTGTCTGTATTGTGATAAAAGTCTACATTGAATCTCAGTCCCTTTCACACTCTCTGACCAGAGAAATTAGATTACTGCTTACTGTTCCTTCTTGGTGCAAACTGCTAGCAGAGCAAACATGTGTACGCTGTTATAGCTGGAAGGTAAATGAGGCGATCGGGATCAAATTTTGCACACGTGACTGTAATCATACCAACTCTAAGCACGCATGTGCAGAAGGCAGTAAGACAACCTTGAAGGTGTGTTATGTAGAAGTGTAGATAATTTTTGACTCGTCCTTATATATTTCAAATTTAATATCTGTTTTTTTAATTAATGAAAAGACACCGTTAAAAAGCATTTGCCACACTCATATACAGATACATAGTAAAACTAAATTATATATCCAGATGACTAACAGAACATTGATTCTGTGAGGAATAGTCGTATAAAGAATGATACAGTTGCTTGTACTGCATGTGTATGGTGTATGAATTAGTTACATCATTATTGTTATTGCGTAGTAAAAACTATCCAAATTACTGTAATAAATGAAAATGTTATTATTATATTGAATTGATGATTAGAAAGTTGTAAATGATTAAATGTGAAAAGAACATACATTTCATAATATTAATACATGTTATATGTAATAGTACCAGTGACCATAAGGCCTGAGTGCGTGGAGCTCTTACTCTATGAATATTTTATTTTTATCAGTTCATAAATATGCATTATTTGAATAATGTCTTCATTTTAAGAAGTAAACATTCAAATTAGAACAAAAACAGTAATTTTTAATACTTGAATAGAACAGCACAATATTCAACAGTAACTAACATACCTCATTTTGTCATCTGGAAGTAGCTGTACTTGAAAACAGAGTAATAGCAGGTTGTATGTCTTGGGGAGAATTGCTGTTGTAGGTGGCAACATGGGTTGTAGTCAATACAGATTGTTTGAGCTTTTTTTCTGTATCCATGCATTTACCGTATGTTTTGAATTCATTGCACTACCGATTGATTGTTCATTTACCTTCTATGTCGTGAGGTTGTTTTAATTTTGTTTTATTTAAAGATTTATTTTATACAACAGATAAATAGTTATTACTTCCAAACGTTTCAGATTTTTTAAATTTTACATTTTTGTATTAATCATGTGGTACGTTACTTTTGAAACAAAGCTAGAATAAATTATATCCTAATTAAACGTTTACGGCTGGTTAGAGGTACTTTTACATTGTACACCTTTCATTGAGAAGCCAAAATGTAGTATTTCAGAGATAGAAAAACCCTGCAGGTTTTGAAGAAGTGTATGCAATGAATTGTTTCACTACAGAATGGGTATTGTGCAGTTTTGTTACTATATAACTACCTCCATTTTTTTACTTCTTTGTGTGAAGTAAAGGAAGTAGTATTGTGATCGCGAAAAATTTCGATTTTCAGATTTCAACGGAAATATTCATTTTGACCATCCCTGAATCCATTTTGACCAGTTTCGGCGTGACGTTTGTACGTACGTATCTCGCGTAATTCAAAAACGATTAGCCGTAGGATGTTGAAATTTTGGATTTAGGACTGTAGTAACGTCTAGTAGTACACCTCCCCTTTTCATTGCAATTGACCAAACCAAAAGTGTCCAAAAACGCCAAAAATCCAGAAAAAACTTGGATTTTGGCCTTTGAAAAAATATTAAAGATTATTAATGAAATACAATTTTATGTACTTTTCATTAAAAAAATGTGTATATGTAATTAAATAGGCGTACAGGGAATTCATGTGGTGTCCACATCAGTTTTTTTTAAAGAATGTGTAACTATTCTTTTTGGCAAAGATTTTACTTTAATGTATGTAAAAACAAGTATAAATTAACGTTTTTAATGTTCTAAATATAGATCTGTATGGTTCCTACTAATGGATGTCAAAAAAAAAATAATCTGACACCTCGTTTTTATAGCTTGAAAAGTCGTTCTGATTTTTTGAGTTATCCTCAGTTGATATATTTTAGACTGGAATATACGTAAGCATAATAAATATTTAATAATAATTACAAGAATAGTGTTTTATTAAGATGCTTTAAAGAGAACTGTGCGGTTTAGTCTTGTTGCAATTGATCATCCCGGAAAAAAATGTTATAAAGTACTTAAGAAAAATTTAGAAAAAAGTCTATAATTATATCCTTTCAATGGCTTTGGAACTAATCTTTTCTCTTTGGATCAGTGATTTTGCAGTTATTTATCATTTTTTAAGTAATAACGTGTTACAATTGGAAAACATATTTTTTGAAGTTAAAAAAAAAACTGGATTTGAGTAAAAATTAATATTGGCTTAAAACTATTTTCTGTAAAAAATAAAAATCCTATGACTTTTGATATTTTTTTTTGTAAGGGGGATAAAAATGTTACCTTTTTATTAAAAGTAGAGCGTTTTACATCTTTTTTACCCCTATTCTATTCGCCAAGGACCGAATATTTTTAAAGTTAATATTATCAAAAAGAAATAATTTATCTTTTGTTTATTAAGTTATTTAGTATTCAGTTTATAGTAAAGTTATTTTTTAAGTAAATATTTTTATCTACCTTAGTTTACGCGAAGTTTGTGTATTACGCAAAAGTTACAAAATTGCTTTGTTTCCGTATCGGTGTGCGCAGGATTATGAATAATCATTAAAGTAGGTGTTTGAAAAAAAAAAATTATAATAATTGAATATACAAGTAATAATTAGTTATAGTAATTGTAATTGAAAGCATTTTTAATTACACCGTTTACAAAACCTTTTACAGAATGGTATAAGATTGTTATCCGAGTTTATTTCGCATGGTACATTTTTTTTAGCGGCAATTCGTTTTTGCTTATTGTTTACAGTTTTGAAAATGTACGTTTAAACTATTTTACCAACTACTGTATTAAATTGTTTTTTAAGTTACTGCTGCGGTTATTTCTTTGTACTGTTTGTACTGTTAACAATATTATTATTGACTAATTAATTAATTATTGACTAATAGTAGTAAATAAAATATTTTATAGAAAATTTTAATTTTATTTTTTTCGTAAAATAACATCAATTATAAATATATATGTATGTATATATTTAATGAAATTTTATAATAAATTTTGCAGACTTACATAAAACGATATAAATGTATGTATATATATTTGACGTCGACTTGTGTTATTCCGACAGGATGTGAAGTTTAAAAGGCACTAGCTGAACTGCACTCTAACACACCTCTCTTTAGACTTACAGAAGTTTTTTATTCGTAAGAATCATGTTTCGATAGCTGACTGGGAAGGGGTTCTCTTGTAGGGAGGAAGTGGGTTTAACCGTCAGTTGTAAAGTCCTGTACGGGGGGAGGGGCTCTAACTCTACTGTTCTATTGTATATATAGTGAAACAAGGTGGTACTAGGTATGACGTCGGATTTGGGGGGGGGGGGGGACTACGAGCTTTTCAACGGCACGCGCCAAACGGTCGTGATGGCTGTAAGGTATAATGCAGGTCCGAACATCTGCTCTTATTGCTCATTTTGGCGATTTAAATGTAAACCAGTTGCTTCACAAAAATAATAGAATGCTTTTATATTTATTCCGTTTTTATCTAATTTTTTTAATATTTGGAAGCTATAAATATTACGTTTCCTGCCTTTTTTAACCGTGGAAAAATAATTAAAAAGACTCAGAACAATAGATTTTTATTACAGTAGTTAACAATAAAAACGGGTGAAATTTGCATACGTATGCATTAAATAATATGTATTATTTAATAAAAAGAATCGTTCCTATACAACTAAGAACCGTGCTTATATATAGTGAATTCCGGTTAATAGGACCTCCGGCTATTCAGGCCAAGCGTTTAATCGGGTCATTTTTGTAAAATTAGAAACATATTGGTATAATTGATGTAAACTTACGCCAGTTTAACGGTTTAAAATGCCATTATAATGCCTAATAGTTCGTTTATTTTTTTATTTTAAAAGTAAAATAACACAATTTTATTAGTGATGTAAGTCGTTTAACCGTTGTTTAAACGCTATAGGGAGGGAGTAATTCTCTTTAACTACTAGGAGAAAACTTTTGTTGGTTCTGCATTTTTCTGCATTGTACTTAATTCTTTGAAGTTGTTTGAAAGTGATGACAATACAATCGAAAAGCTTAATCACAACCGAACGAAGTTGAAGACGAACCGAAGTCAAACGCGTATCTATACACGATGCAAAAAGTTCATTGACGGACGTTAGCAGAATTTTATGCAAGAGGTAGTGAAAGAAGCCCGCTAGCGGAACTGCGAGTCTGTGCCAAATTTGTTGAACGCTAGGTAATGAAAGAACACGACAGAGCAAAGTAGAAAATTTGTTTTCAAGAAGTTTAACCAAGTAAGAGACATTAAAGGAGGAGATATTTTTGTATTTTACTGACCATAAAAGGCATTCATTATTTTGAGTTTCGTTTTGTTGATCAAGCTTTCTTTTTATTAAATATTTAAGACAGCGAAAACAATTTAATCCTTTTTTATTTAAAAAATGTCTTTTAAATAATTTTATATTGTTTTATAAATAACATTCCTAATAATAAGACGTTAAATCCTTTTTAATATTTAGTATGTACTTTACTGTACTTATGCATTTTTCGTTAATATCGCTTAATAGGGCCATATGATCCCAGTTACGATAATACGATAGTTATGTGTGTGTGTGTGCGCCCACACACGCACACACACAACACACCTATATACAGGTTTCCCGAAGAAAAACCTCAAACATCTGAAGGGAAAAATTGTTAGAAGTAAGGAAAAGCCTTTCCGAACGTATACGAGAACAATTACTGGAGAAAAATTGAAGGGAACAAAAAGAAAAAGAAATAGTCTATCTTTTTGTGGTCCATAATTGGCCGGCAATGAAAATAAATCAAAAAGATTGATAATTGTTTTTTTGAGTTTGGAAATTCCAACTTTACCTAAAATATTTATCGTGGTAGAGTTTTGTGTGTTAAGGACGGCTTGTTAAAAGAAAAAAAATCGTGTGATCTGGTAAAGATGTATTGAGGTGTGCTGTACCTAAAAAAGAATTGAAATTAATTTAAATTTGACTCGTGGCTGTTTTTAGTTTGTCATAAAAAATATACTTAAAAATATCACTGGAAATAAAACGAAAAAACTTTCAAAAGTAGTTTCATTAAGCCGCAAATCTTTAAACTGTGTCATTTTTAATTCTTTTAATTCTGTACTTTTTCAAATATCGATTTGACATGTATTCTTATTATGATTTTTAAATGAGGCTTCAGGGTGGAAGAAATAATTATTTCAGAAATAGAACAATTTTTAATTGCACCTCTTTAAAAATATACTTATGTGCAAATAACCAAAAATATTATTTGAGTTGATTTAAATTCTGCAGTTGGTTTAACAAGTAATTAAACATTTTTAAAAATTATTTTTCAGTTTATGAGAAAATAAGTATATAAAGTAGAAAGTGAGGCGATATAGTAATTTTCAATTTTATTACTTTAGGGATGGTTTAAAACTTTTAAGTTGTATGTAAATTTCGGGAAAATTCTGCAACCGTTACGAGTTTTATTTATTAATCTTTTCTTCCTTTTTCCGATAAGAAATTTACATCGTAAGCAGTAACAAATGATGTGTGAAGAATTGATGCGTTCAGGTATTCCAAATGGTTGGACAGACACACACACACACACACACACACACACCACAACATAGCATTACTAAAATAAATTTGTATCATGTTTTGTGACATTTTAAAAATTTTATTTTAATTTTACTTTCTCGTCTAGGTAGCGCTATAGTAGAGCTATTCCTGTAGAAGGGAAAGTATTGTAATCGATTCAATTTGGGCATATGCGGTTTTCACCGGATCTTGATGTTTTGACACCCCCTAAGGAACCCAAAAAACCGGATGGAAATTTTCCAGATGTTAATGTTCGGTTTCTGTATGACCTCTGATTGTTAATGTTAATGGCCAATGTTAGTTTAATGTTAACGGCCTCTAAATCATCTTATATCTCCAGAACTACTGGGCCGATGGTTCATTACTCCTTTGATATTGTCGGACAGTATTCTTCACAAGTCGGAGTTGATGATCGTTTCGTTTTTTTGTTTTTTGTTGCCAATCATTTAATCGCTGTTTGGTTCGATATAATTCTTTTGATCTTAATTTGTGCACACGTTGTCTAGTTTCAACAATCGTAACTGTCCACTTTATTAAAGAATTGGAGGATCGTATCTCACTTTCAAATGAAATAAGTTTAAATGAAGTGCAGTAAAAAATGTGTATGTAATTTAATAGGCGTACAAGGTAGTCATGTGGTGTACACATTAGATTTTTTCTATTGTATTTATTGATTTTCCTGCTTTTTCAATTTAAGTTTTTTTCATCCTTTTTTAATGATCTTTTTTTGGCGAATACTCGAATTTTTAATTTATTTTTGAAAATACTGTACTTGAAATGGTATAATGTAATCATTTTCTAATCAACATGATTCTCTGTTGTAGATAATTTATTCGTTAAGTAATATATTTGTTAAGAGTTTTTATTAATGTTTACTATTTATTTATCGATTAAGTTTATATTATTACTATTTCAAAATTTTGTAGACCCAACCGAAAAATTTTTAAATACTGCATGAACGCTATATTTATAATAACTAGAAATTATAGTGTATGATTTTTATCTATGTCCTTATGAGTTTCGTATTGTCTGGCAAATAAACATTTCCGTTAATTTCAATATAAGTATACATTGATGTATATTTTATTTAGAAAAGTAACATTCTTTCTGTGATATTTCCTTTCTTTTATTTAATTTAAAGATCTAATGATGTTGAAAGGTTTTTCGTCGAATGATATGTCCTAAAAGAATTTTGTATATATAATAGCGAGATGATTTGGTATTCTATGTAATATGTTAATAGTCGGTCGACTTGTGATCTGAAATACGCCGATGAGCAGCTGCTCTCTATCTGGCTTCTGGCAAACACAGCTGCTCCTTGTGTTCTTTCGCTCTCCAATAATTTCTCTCTTTCTTCTCCTACAATTTTTTTCTTTATATCGTTTTCTATTGAAACCACTCCTGAATATGCAACGGTATCGGAATCAATGGTAAACAAGTGTAAGGGTCATCAGGAAAAAAAAGACAAATGAAATACGTTTATATTTTCAACTTGTAATCTTTTATAATTCTAAAACGAGTTGAAAATTATTATCGGTGAATTTGGTTATATGTATATTAATTGAACTATTGTTATTTCTATTTCGTAATTCAACAGTTAATTATTAAATTTTATGATTTTATTTGAAACATTTAATTAAATTATATTTAGATTTTAGTAGTGATCTTCAAGTTATAAGATTTTATCAGTTTTATACAGTTTGGTATTTTTAGTATTTTGATCGATTGTCTTCTATTGAAAACTAAACAACTGAAGTGATTTTCATGAAATTTTATCTTTGTCGTTTTTCAAATTACGGGAATGTTTTAAAAAAGTCATCAAATTCAGATTGTTGAAACTTTAAAGTGTTGAAATTGATTGCAAAATTAACTGCAATAATTTTGCATCAAGGATTTGAAAACGATGTTTTTTTTTTATTTATATTAATTATTCACAATAATAATAAATGAACATTAATAAATTAATGTTAATTTATATATATATTTATTTACTTGTAAAAATAATTTATGAGGAGAATATATTTCTTGATCCTACAATATTTTTTTAGACTATGCTGGTTTTACGAATAGAATGGTTTGATTATTATCAGGTAATTTCATTTTAGAACTGGCTATTTAGAAATAGCTGTATGAAAAACCGTCTTAAACGTTTTTAACTTTAACTTTCCTAAGAAACGTTTTATTGTACATTTGAATAGGAAGTTATAGTTTTAAAAATATTTCATCGTACATTATTATTGTACATTATTAACATCGTACATCTGATTAACATCGTACATTATTATTGTACATTATTAATCAGACGCCTTATATGGAATACTTTGAAAAATTTCTCTTTTGTAGAATTAGGTTAGGGTGGTGTTTGGATTCTTGCTATTTCGTGTTATTGTACTTTTAAAGATTTTCGGTTGTAACGTTTTATTGAACGAAAGTTTTGTCGTTTTAAATTTTTTCTATATATCTTAGGATTGACAAAACTTGGCAAAAGATTTTCAGTTTTAAAGCGGGTAAGAAATGTGGAGCTTTTATTGCGAGGAGTTCAACCGGCCTTAAATTCTCTAGATATAGTTACTTACAATTATCCTTACAGAATAGTAACTGAATTGCACGATTTAT
Source organism: Lycorma delicatula (assembly GCF_047948215.1). Taxonomy (NCBI): domain Eukaryota; kingdom Metazoa; phylum Arthropoda; class Insecta; order Hemiptera; family Fulgoridae; genus Lycorma; species Lycorma delicatula. The sequence goes on along the minus strand of NC_134460.1, from coordinate 54,486,991 downwards.
ATCTTCTGGTGAATGGGAGAATTCTTAATAATTCGATCAATCATTTTAACCCTTGTTTTTCATTCTTTGAAGAGTGACGATTTTCAAAGGTACCTGTTGAATCCTAGAAAAATTCCAGTTCTAGAACCAAGAGTATAGCAGAGTAATGAGTATAGTATTTTGCATATATATATATATGCAAAATATATATATATATACATAATATATATAAATATATATAAATATATATATATATATATATATATATATATATATATATATATATATATATATATAGTAAAGTAATCGGAGGCAGGTACAACCAGTTGCGTCGTACATACAGTAACAATGGCAATGGCTGTGTTGGTTGAGCCGTCGCGCCGTATACAATCGCACCCCTTAAAAATTGGAAATTCAAAAAACCTTGGTGTTTTGATGTTTATTTAAAGAGTATTTGCAAGCCCAAATCTACTGAATATCTCATTTAATGTAGTGGGAAACGGGGAAAAGTTGCAGTCATTTTCCAAAATTTTTTTACCTTTCTTCACCCCTTTCAAGGTTGAATTTCGAAAAGTCTAGATATTGGTTTTTGGATATTCACAAGAACATTACACATACCAAAAATCAGGTTGCTATCTTTATCAACCTGTTATTGAGAAATTAAAAAAAAAAAATAGTAAACTTCATTGTTACTCCATTTTAACCTTTGAACTTGGAATTACAAAAATCCCTTCCTTAGTGTGCACTTACACCGGAAGAAGAACGTGTATACAAAATTTCATCAATTTATCTTCAGTAGTTTTTGGTGGGCGTTGATTATCAATAGGTCACGACCTGTTGTTTTTTATCCTACCCTACTAAAGGGCATTTGTATGTGTGTGTGTGTGTGTGTGTGCATCCCCTTAGCTGAGAACATGCTTACATGATTATACATACTGCCCGTCAAAAAATCATTAGACTTTTTCTTAAATGTTTATAAACAATAAATAACAACAGTAATAATAAATTAAATTAATACATTTTGCTAAACTCATTCATTCAATATCGTAGTAGATCTTAAAACACAACTATTTTCAATAAAAATAAACCGATACTGAAAATACTATCGATTATCCATTTAGAATGCATTGGTATTTTGTTGGAAGGTTAGGTTTTTATTACGATAATTTGTTTCGTAAGAGGTTTCGCCTGGGTGATCCTATTAAATATCAAGAAATGCATTGGACGGAAGGTTATCTGCTTTCGCAACCAGCAAATTTTAGCCTCTTCTAAGCAAGGTGAGTATTCAGCGTCTTCCAAATTCATCCTTGCTCGGATACGGGTACAGCAGCAGATGGATACGTGGTCCACCTTGAATCGGAATGGTTTGTTGTAGAGTTGATGGCATCGTGCAGTAGAATTCCTATGATTGAAAACCCCGTAAATAAGGACAGCATCGATGAATACAGAATTGGATGTAAAAAAAAAAGACTTTTAAGGAAAATTACATAAATTTATCCAAGAATTTAGAAATAAACGAATGAGGCGTCAGATGAAGAAATCAAGGATAAAAAAAAGTATGGTTTCATGATAACTAACAACGCCGGGTACGTGGAGTAGCAAAGAAGTGGAAACAAATTGTTACATTCTATGTATAAAGTAAAAATTAAAAATAATACCGCGTAAATAGTTATTCTTAATTTGGTCACTACTTAAGAAAGTCAAAATTTTGAGAATAGAAAGAATACTTTATTGGCCGGATTTTGAAATTTGATTTATCCAAAATAAAATTTATTTTATTTTACATTTTTTTTGTATTATATTTATTTAAAATACGGTTAGGCCTAAAAAAGCTGACAGAAGAAAGTAAATTCTCAAGAAACGCAAATGAATCTTTGTTAAAAGTGAACCGAGAAACGACGAAAGGCTTCCGAGTGTGTGCTACGGCTCTCTGAAATAAAAGAACATGTATTATTTTATATAATAACTAACTATTGTTCACTTTGGTTTTGCTAATAATTTTGTTGAGTTCGTGTGAAAATACTTTGCAAATCGGATTAACATTATAATATCATTACGCTACAGCAATATCCAAGATGGTTTATGTAAAAAAAATATATTTTTAAATCGTTTATTTAGGTAATACACATTTTTGGTTAAAAAAAATTATTTAAAAATTAGTTTACGTTACTACATTTACATACGTTACTGTTTACATACTTTACGTTTAAAGTACGTTGTTTTTTTGCCAGACTAGTAAATGAATAATATAATAAGAAAAAGCTTTTGTTCGCATGAATTAATGGAGTTTTTTAAAAGTTACGATTTTCAGATATTTTTTATTTGTCGTTCCATTTCTAATTCATTATTTTTGTATTTTTAACGCTCATTTTTTTCGTTGTTGACTAGGTGTTTTGTTAAAAATAGTTCAAAAGTTTAAAATTTAAACCTTTAACTTAAAAATCTTGATTTTTAACTAATTTATAATGTTTGGAAATTCAAATTTTTTGGATTTCTTGATTGAAAAATTCGAAGTATGAATTTTATATTTTTGATCCGTTTGGAACAAAGGTTTGCCTTTAAAAGTTGGAAATCTGTTTTAAATTACCTCAGGAAGTGTTGCATTTATTTTCAGGGTTTTTTTTGTAGAGAAACGCAGGGCGTTTCTTGGCCTTTAAGTTTGCTGTGAACGGCATGCATTTTAACTTCTTTTAAAATATATTTTAGATAAAAATTAAAACCCTTTTAATAAAATAAACTTAAAAGTTATAAAAACTGCTTGTAAAAATTTACTAAAGAAAAAACTAATGCCATTCGTTTCTATAAATATTCAGTTTCTGAAGTCGTCGCGTAATTTAGATTAAAAGTTGCCGGTAATTTGTTTTTAATTTGGCACAATTTTTTTAAAAGAATTTATAGAGTAAATTTTACATGCTAGTGCGTTTTAGAAGTCCGTATTTTATTTTTAAAATACTTCGTCTATTCTTTTGTAATTTTGTTAGTTTTTAAAAATTGCAATCTATTTTTAATTTCAGTTATATAAATTTACCCTTGTTAATGATTAAATTTCCGTTAGTAAGTTTTATCTTTAAATATTTATTACACTTTAAACTCAAGACTTTTAAATATACGTTTTTACGGTTCTCTTTAAACAACAATGCATTACGTATTCAATCGAGGGGGGAGCTCTTTATGCTTTATGATTATAACCGTCGTTTTAATATTAGTCGTGGAGAGGGGAGAAAATTGTAACGGCCAGCACGCGTCAAATGAGTCATGGAGAGTTTCAACTGTAATGGTAGTTTACCACTTTACAAATACCAGGTGGTTCCCCTTCTCCTGTTACCCCTCTTATAAGAAGTAGCGATAATTTTATGAAAACTTTCTTTATTTGCTTGTCTTATTATTTGAACTGCCCAATGCCATTTATTATTTTTTTTAATTTTAGGGTCATGACTATTGTGGTCATTAGCTCCTTTCCAAAAAAAAAAAAAAAAATGTATATATCTCTAAAAGTATATTTTCCCTTGCTAATGAAAAACACAAGCGACTTAGTCAAAACACTAGTCTTGTCAGATAAATCATCCTTTAAAAAAAACTTGTCAAAGAATATTAAAACCTTGAAAGAAAATACAGGATGCCAAGGACGTAAAGGGCCATTGCCACTTAAAACATTTCAAACAAAATGTTCACATGTATCAAAGCAACTGCAAAGTCATACAATTACCAAAAATTTATCTTTCATTAAATTCGTCAAAATTTCTTAAAACTTATTACATTATTTATATTTATCGCCTAGTTTGCCCTTAGGCCATCCTTTCTTTCTTCTTTTTCCATCTTCCTGAAGTCCTCAATGTCGAATTCCATGGTATCTGAGGCCTCGGAGATGGAATATTATGATCCTTCGCAGTAAATTACGGAGGATGTCTTGCTGCCGGCATATGATAATGGCTCTGATAGTGCGGTTAGCAGTGCGTCTGAATCAAGACTCGGTACCTTCCCCGCTAATGCATGTGGGGCGGCTGAAGTGCTCGCCCTTTCATTTAATGGCCTCCGCGCTGCACGGTTGTTCTTTCAAAATCCTGTTCTTCTAGCATCTTTACTTCAGGCTTTACAGTTCCTCGAGAGGGAATTTTCTATATTTCAATAATATCAAGTGAAAACAGGGGGTGCTGCAGTTCCACAGTGCCTATACGCGAGCCGCCACTGCATTTAATAATAAAATCAGGGGTCTGATCCTCCGAGCTGGATATTCAGTTTGGTATTAATTACTTGATTGAATTAAAAGAAACTGACAACACAGTTGTAGGACTTTCCCGTTACGCGGCTAAAGCCGCGATCCTGGAAAGCCCTACTAGTGTGTTTTTTTTTTTTTTGATGGACGGCTTACACGCACTACTGATTTTAAAATATTTAAATATTTAATATTTTATTTAAATACAATACTTTTTGTTGTCAATTCAATGATTCTAACTAAAGCGCGCGCGCATACCGTATTTAATTCACGGGGGTGTGGCGTACTAGTGGCGACCGTCGACAGGCTGGTGTAGCCGCGAGGGTTAACCAGGTACCAAGTCAAACTGGCGATCGAGTTCGAGACCCAGCCAGACCGAGTACTTTTTTACACGTTAAATATTATTCATATATTTAATTCTACCGCTCACCTGTGACTTCACAACATAGTAGACGACTACAACATTTTTTGGGGTGGGGGTGCGATTTTGCGAAAACGTTTTTTGCAGATATTGTTATTTTTTAATCATTAACAAATGCGGCTAAGAAAAATATAACCTTAATTAGGCGAAATCTTGAGATACTGAGGGTGATATTTCTCTACAGCCTTACTACCTTGACCTTTTAAGTTAAAAATTTAATAGCATCAATGGCTCATATTGAAGTAATATGACAAAGTTTGGTCAAAATCGGTCCAGTAGTTCTGGAGATATAAGATGATTTAGAAGCCAACACTGAACACACACACACACACATACATGTGAACATTAACATCCAAAAAATTTCCATACATTTTTTTGGGTTCCTTAGGTGTCAAAACATCTAGATCCGTGAAAACTACATATGTTCAAATTGGACCGACTACAATACTTCCCCTTCTAGACTTACAGTGCTCTCTAGATGAGAAAGTAATTATCTACTTCAGATCAAAAATATACATGCCTCAGGTTTTAGATAGATATAAAGATAACAGTATTGAAATGAAACATTGAAATGGTCTTTGGGAACTGAATAAAATTTTGAAATTAAAATATATATATATATATATATATATATATATATATAACGTTCAAGTTATTACAGCCCAGAAAAATGACAGAGGTAGCAAACAAATGTAATAAATGTGAATATTTATGCTTTACAAAATGGCTGGGGGATAGAAGATTGTTACAGGATGTGAAGGAAGACCTGAACTATGTGTTTGAGAGATTGGAAAGGAGTTGTAGATGGGAGAGAAGAATGGAGACGTGTTATATAGGAACTGAAGGACCAGTAAAAAATATTGTAGTGGAATTATATATATATATTTGGAAAGTCGTGCAGTATGCTTAGAATTATGTGTGGTGCATTCTGTTTTTTTGGGATAGGGTTGGTTGCCCTGTGGGTTTGCTGGGGATTGCTCAATAATAAACCATGACATCAGATGTTGAATTGTGATTGAATGTGCTTCGTTTTGTTTCATCTCATTTCATTTATCGGAATCAGTATTTGGGAGAAACGTAATAGTTCTTACAGTAGATGAACTCATTTTCCTCGTTAAAAACATCTTTCATGAAGGTGACAAGTATACTGATTTAGTGAAGCACAAGTTTTCTGAAAAGTTTCCAAATACAGTGAGGAATGCAGGGTCAGTGAACCCTTATTGAAAAATTTCAGGCAACAGGCTCTGCTGAAGATGCTGATTGAAGTGGAGACTGATTGCGGAGATGCTGATTGAAGTGATTTGAAGTGGAAGACCACCTAAACTAAATGAGCTGTTTGATATTTTGGATGCTATGGCTGAAAGTCCGTCAAAGTCAATGTTTACACATTAAGTAAGTTAGTACAGCAGCAATATGTTGGACTTGTTACCACACATAAAGTTGCCCCTATAAAGGAATGTATGTTCAAGAACTGAAACCTACAGATCATGCCAAAATAATTAATTATTGTCAATGGTTTAAACATTTTATTGACCAAAATTCTGTAGTTATCCTTGGGGACATTATGTTATTTACAGAAGAAGCGTGGTTTCATCTGGGAGGGTATATTAATTCACAAAATACATGACTGTGGTCGAAAAATGACCCTCATGAATTACCCAAACAATCTTTACACGAAGTGAAAATTGGGGTCTGGGTCGGTGTGAGTAAAACATATGCACTGTGGATCCAATCTTTTTTGAAAATGTAGTTAATAGTGATCATTATTGTGGTGTTTTAACAAACTTCATTAGACCTTAACAGAAGTAGAAATCAATCATGGTTGGTTCCAACAAAATGGTTGCTTCCCACAATAGCCACAGTGCACACAGCTAATAGTTCAATGACTTTTTTATGAAATGTCTGCTGAATGAATCATTTTGGGAGGTTTATGGCCTGCACAGTCACCCTATCTGACACCTCCAGATTACTTTCTATGGGGGGACAGTAAAACAAGTAGTTTCATCAAGTTGGTTAAAGTATTTGAAAACAAATTGAAATGTGTGCAATGTTGTATTGATGTTGGTGGAGGTCATTTTCAAGTAGTTTCATTAAGTTGGTTAAAGCTGGTTAAAGTATTTGAAAACAAATTGAAATGTGTGCAGTGTTGTATTGATGTTGGTGGAGGTCATTTTCAACACTTTTTATAAGCTATTCAAGTTATTGTAATATTCGTTTCTATAAAATAATGAAATCAAAATACAAAGTAATAGTTAAGAAAGTTTTGTCATTACACTTCCATAATTCCAGCGCACAGTAATTTTCCGAACACTCTTTATGTATGTATATGTAATATATAAGCCTGGAGGTAAAGGACATCATCTCCATTTTACAATTTTATAGTAGAGCATTTTGAAGTTCTGAAATTTGCTTTTTTTAATTTCCTTTGCTCATCACCATCCTTCCATGATACTAAAATATCTTATCCAGGTCTACTTTTGTAGATGCTATTGCATATTTATTAATTTTTGTTTTATATTTTTAAAAAAATGGATATGGTGTCACCTCTATGTAGTTAACATTTTTTTTTTAAATGAATTTTAACATCATTTCAGTAAGTCTGGAGAAAATTACGTTTTATTTTGAAAAAAACATATTTTATAAAAATTCCATTCATAAAAGATAATATTAGTGCAACATAACCTCCTAATTGTTTTGTCCATGAAACAAAAAAATTGTGCAATAAAACGATTGTACAATATTGTACAATCGTTTTATTGTTAACAGTATTACAATATTGTAATACTGTTAACAATGAAAAGAAAAAGGTAATTAAAAGACTAATTATTATTATAAAATTATTTTGTTCATATAGAAAAATGTAATGCAATATAATATTATTGTTACAGACACTCAAAAAAAGTTTACAAAGAACTAAAAAATATAATCATTTCTTCATTAGTAATATTATCTACTGTATGATAAAAATTTGCAATAAGAAATTTTTAAAGAGCAGAAAATCTTCATGTTCAAATATAATTTATTAATAAAACCAATATTCTAAACTAAATCTTTCATTAAAAATAATTATTTCCTTTAGTCTTCATCACTTTCTTCTTCAGGAAAATCATTTACTTTCCTGCAGTTACATGTGTTTTGATAAAATGAACTGTGATGGTAGATACTTAAGTAGAATTAACAGGTCTTTGTATTTTAATAGCGATATCGGTTTTGGATCGACTCTAATGACATCAAGTACATTTGGAAACTTGATGTCATTATTTCCAAAATTACTTCATAAATTAACTAAAAGAAATTCTTTGTCGACGTCAGTTTCATATTTATAAAATAATTCACCAATATTTTCTTGCCCAACTTTAAGATGAACAAATTGTGACAGGAGTATTGGCTGCTTTTTAAAAGCTTTCCTGTAAATAAACGAAGATTCTGTACAGTGATTTAAAATGTTTGAAATCATGTTGCTCCATATCAGTATTCAGTATTTCAGTATATCAGCATTTTGTATTTTACTTAATACATTTCTCGTAGGTTTATGCATTTCATTCTCTGATTCAGAGCTTATGTCTAAAGCTGGTTCATAATCCTCATCCTCTGAAGTATTTTAAAAGTCATGTAAATACAAATCTTTTTCTAACAAATCTAAGTCTGCAACTTGATCATTTGAGAGCAATTGGGAGAAGCTGAGGTTCCCTCATGGGCTTGTTCATTTGAAAATAAAGGATATGGTTCATTTACATAATTTTCTGCAGTAATATTTTTTCTCTGTTGTTTTTGCACAATTACAGTTTCTGCAAATAAAACGAAACCTTGATAATTGTGCAGCTAGTTGAAAAGTTGAATATTTTAACATGTTTGTTAATTAGAATTAATTATTACAAATGTACAAAATATTGTAAGCCTTAAAAAAAAAACAAGAATAATTAATATAGGCTCACATTAAAGATCAATACAAAGCATTTACAGTAAGATTTTTCTCAAATGCCAGGATAAAATAACCCATATTAAAGCAGGAAAATATATAATTGTTATTGTAGCGCCCGCTGTGACCCAGAAAACTATAACGTAATTTCCGTAAAAAAATTTTCTCAGATTTCTTTATTAACTTACTAAAGGTTCTGAAGATATATTTACTTTTTTGTCTAAAAACTGTTTTTTTTAATTTCAATAACTCGGCAATTAATTTCATGATTACTGAACAATCATGAGGAAAGTTTCTTATTGTTACGGTCTCTTAATCTAAAAGCCAAAGCTACATGTACTCTCCAAGATGGCCTTGCAATGGGTCAAAGGCTGAATAGGTGACCTAAAGAAAGTGGCAGTAAGATTTTCATAATCTTCAGTATAAGCCAGAGTACAGTTGCAATTAGTATGTAAAATATCATGTTGAGCAACCCGCTGGAACTCTGGCATATCATGAAACTACTTACATTATTCTAGTTACTAAGTAAGAAAATTAGCACATTTAAGAGTTTGTTTGAACAGCTATTGAAACCATTGTGTTAACTGAAGACTAAACCTAAAGGTAGAATATGTTACTCACTTTCATCCTGATTTGAAGTTATCTGATTTGTTATTAACATGGATATAACTTTTCCAGCCCGTGATATTACAATTTTTTATCATATTTTAAACACTAATTAAAAACTATTATTTTAACGCAACAAATCCCATTCAAGAGAATAAATATGAATACTAATAATAACTGAATAAAAGGTTTATTTAGAAAAAACTTCTACTGAGTTATTAGAGTTGCTAAACTAGAAAGTTAAGATGGGCACATATGAAATGAATACAATTATAATTGATGTGAAAATAATTACTTTATTAATATGACTTTAAAATATGTTAAAATAAAATAATATTGCATGTTATCTTTTGACATATTCACTTTGTCTCTTCTCACATTAGCCACATCAAAATTTTAAGTACGAGTTAGAGGTATAAAACATCATGAGCATATGATATACTTCAGTCAAATTGTTCAAAAAGAGGTATACAATGATATCTGCACTTGGTGTTGATACCCCAGTAAAATTTGTGCTTGTAATCATTTTAAAAGTAGCTATCTTGTTTATTATCCACAGCTGAGGATAATGTTTTATACCAGTGGAAGAGCACAAAAAATACTATATGATTCGTTCATAAACCCATTTTTGACAGAAATGGAAATGGTGTCCTTCAGGCTACAGATTTATATTGACTGATTTATTAAACCAGGTTACATGGTAACAATACAATATGAAGTAATTATATATTGCTGTTTGGAGCGATACTACAAACATCTAACCAGTCTGGTACAAAAAAAATACTTACAAACTAACACTTATGATGTTAAAAAATAAAGACACAATACTGATAAATAAATAACAAGCAGGTTTACGTTATTCATTCACACATCTCAAATATATTGTTAATGCGCGATTTCAGTTTTTAGTATTTATAATTTTCAGTTCATTCAGTAGTTTATTGAAAAAGTATATTCCATTTTAGTAATAATTTTTATTTCCAATAATGGAATTATCATATTTCTAGTATTGCTTGTGCTATTTGTATATGTTAAGCGGAGATTTTTGTAGTAGTGTGAAATATATGTTTCTCTAATATCTATTGGTTTTACACAATTTCTCTAATTTTTCTTTTATCTATTTTCATTATTTTGTTGTGAATGTTTTGATTCAAGATAAGAGTAATTTTGTTTGAAGATCCTCATGCTATTATTCTGTTTATTACCACACTGCAATATAATCCATATAAAACCGTTTGACATTTTTAGGGGAAAGCAAATGACTCAACTTTGAAAATATATCTATTAGATACTTAGTCCTATTGTCAATTTAAATAATTTGATGGTCGCATTTCACGTGGCAATCAATAAATAGATCAAGATATTTTGTTTTTTTTCAACCCTTTGGATTATTTGATAATCTATTTGTAAATCAAAATGATCAGGTAAAATATTAGTATAAAGCCCTAAAGTAATGGGTACTGTTTTATCTATCTTTAATGTTAAATTATTATTAATTAACCATGCATCAATTAAATTTACTAAAGTTTGCATTTGTATTAACATTCATAACTGTTTTCTTTGGCACCTAATAATACTGTATCATCAGAAAAAGATATGATTATGCTGTCAGCTAAGCATAAGTCAAATATATTATTTATGTAGACAATAAACAATAAAGGCCATTACTATATTACCATAATTACTCTTTACAGTATATTTTAATTTTACTAGTTGTTTCCGATTGCTTAAATAACTTATTAACTTTGCTAAATAGCTTATTAACTTTGCTAAAAGACCTCTTTTACTGACACTTTCAAGTTTATTTAACAGAATCTCATGATCATCTTATCAAACATCTGTAAATCAAGGAATCCATTTGCTACTGAAAAACGTTTGTTTATTTTTCCTTAGATGTACCCAGTGACCTTAGCTAGTAAAAATCTTATTTGTACACTGATGTGATATCTTATACTATTTATAATGTTTTTAATACAGATGAAAAAGAGAGGTTTGGAACCATCTGCATCTACATACACAAGTCTTTTTAATGCTTGTTCAGCTAGTCCTTGGCGTAGTGATGGATTAAAACGTTTGAAAAGACTAAGAGAAATTATGTTAGAAAAAGGTTATATACCAAATCAGTCAAACTACCATGCCATGATAAAAGGTAAATTAATTTGTTTTTTATTTTATATTAATTATTACTTAAGTCGTAGCTTCAGTTATTTTCATTTTCATTGATGTTGAAACTACAAGTTATGTTAGTAGTACTCTTGCATTAAATGGACTATTATTAATTCATATTCTTTTTCAACTAATCTTAAAACAATAGAAATTAATGTATTAATGATTTATTCTCAAATGTTACATTTATACATTAGGATGGTAATTTGTAATTATTTCAGCAATTTTATTAGGCTGTGTTTGGCTCCTCCAAATAAAAGTTAAAGAATCTCTCACCTGATATCCAGTTCAGAATCATATATTGTTAGGTTGCTTTCTGTTCATAACCATTGTAAAGTATACTGCTTAAAGGAAGGTTAGCTGATACATGACAGGCTCGTGTATCAATGGTAGGCCATCCAATCAGGTGTGCCCTGCTTCAAAGATATCTAAAATCTTTGATTCAAGGAGCACTTTCAAAATATTGCCAAAAAGGCAGGTGATGCTTTCTTTGGTGTTTGTAGAATAGTCTATCTCAATTGGTGTTTAAATTTCAGAACTGTGCATGTTCTTTATAAAGGCATTTGTCAGGCGGTAATGCTGTATGCTGCACCTGTTTGGCTCAATGAATGGGATATAAAGGTTATGGGAATATTTTGTTGAAAGCCCAGCACCCTTCTACTACTGTCAATGATAGGTGGCTGTAAAACTGTTTCTCAAGAGGCAGTCCTTGTTATTGGAGGTGTTAAGCCAATCGATATCCTTGCCACTGACTGCCAATTGTGATACAATGCCAAAAAAATAGGCAAACTTATCTCTGGACACATGTGAGAGATCGAGGACCAAGGCTTCCATTTATGGCAGGTTAGGTGGAAAGAATTTTCTGATGGTTGTTACATGCATTGTATTTTCCTGGATATGATAGCTTTATGAGTTACTAGATGGATTTTCCTTTGTCAGAATATTACTCGGTTTCCTTCTGGATATGGTGTTTTTAGAGATAAGGTGGCTAGGTTTGGTTTGCTTGTCTCAGGTTTATGCCCAGAATGTAGAGTTGATAGTAGTGTGCACCAAGTCCTGTATGTTTGGCCAAAGTACGAAGCTGAACATACTAGAAAGTTAAAGAACTTGGGAGAGAATTAATTATCTCTTAGATTTGCAAACCAGTTGGAATACTTGAAAAGAATGTTTTGTAGTTGCTGGCTTCCTAAGATTTCTGGCTCTGCAGAGGATGGCTGAAGGGGTTTGTTGCTCTAATAGCAGAGTTGCTACCTGGGTGGCTAAGGACTTGCTTGGGCACTTGTTAGCCACGAAAGGCAGTTTGGCATCCAGCCCCGGTTAGTTTAGCTGCTTGTTTAATTCTCTGTGATAGAGCTATGAGTGGAAGGGTGAAGACATTGACCTCACTTCCAGGAGCAGATCAGATCAGAAGCATGTTCTGTTAGGGACTCTGTGATGGAGCTGTATTTAGAAGGGTAAAGACTTTGACCTTGCTTCTGAGTGTGGACTGGATCGAGGTAGAATGTGTAAGGAACATGTGATGTGGGAGAGTGGAAACATTGACCTCACTCTTAGATGTTTATAATAGACTCAAATTAATTTATATATTTGATAGTGCTACCTAGTTTTGAAATTTATTTGGTGAATGATTATTTTGTGTCATTTGGTGTTAAGAGTGAGACACAGGGATTGTGCTTCTATGAAATGTTTAAATATTGAGTGAACTACAAATTAGCAAAATGTTTTTGGAAAAGCTTGCAGCGATGGCAATAGCAAAGTTGAGTTAAAACATCAATGGAAATGTTTACTGAAGCATTTAAGATGACTTCTGGTAAAGCCCATTTGAGCTAAGAACAGAAGGGGTGGTGCCTCAACCAGAATCGTCACAAGATGGGTCTCTTCCAGTGCAGGAGTCAGGATTTGAAGTATGCTTTTGAATTGGATAAATGATCAAGCAGTTATTTATTTATTGATAATGTAATATTTGCCATTTTGTAAAAAGGCTTCTGTAAAATAACAAACTGACAATAAAACAAAAGCTTTATTTTGTTCAAGTTCTTTATTTTATTTCAGTTGATCTGGACACTTGTGAGCTTAGTATATTCACACTCTTACAATAAAAGGTTGGAAGATAATAGTTTTAATTGGAACTAAAACATCATAGTAGAACACATTAGAGGAATGTTTTGCAGATTTCATTTAACAAAAGTTCATCTTAGATGTGATCCTATTGAATCTAATTTGGAAAAAGATATTGAGATTCTCCCATTTTACTGTTTAAATGTGTCACATTTAAATCATGATTATTTATTTATTTCTATTCTTTTAAAGTGCATATAAAAAAAAAATCACCAAATATGTAATATATGTGGACAATTATTCTATACATGTGTTTTTATGGCGTTGAGACATAATACTATATTATTATGTAAGTTTGATCATCAGAATTCATGTTCTTTATCATTCCTCTTTACTCAATTAACAAATAATTGTATTTTCTTCATTTTTGTGTCAACTACTAAAGCTTTTGTCCCAGAAATCTTTTTGTAGAGCATGTACAGAACGATTGCTAACAGGAATTGATAAAGTGCTCAGTATAACAGCTGTAACTAACGTTAAGAACTAATGAAGCTTTATTATTTTAACTACTATCTGATTAAATGGTATGTGTGATTGAATTTGAGGATAAATATCTCAGAAATGGATTATCAGAATTTTTTAAAGTGTACATAAAATTTAGCTTCTTTAATTTTATCTATGTTGATTGTCTTTATACCAGGGTTGTTCAGAAATTTCTTGGCCTGGCACAGAGTTAGCGCAAGTATGAAAAAATGGCTAGAGATTTGTTAAGTATGATCCTTTAGATGGTGTGGTGCAAGGTTTCACATGTGTGCATCAAGTTACTTGTTTATAGCGATGAATAAAGCAAACAAGTTTATCATTTTCTGAAAAAAAGGATAACATTGAGGTTTGAGCAGTACAAAGTACTTTGTTTAAAAAGGTTTAACCTTGATAGTCTTACGAAAAAAAATAAATTGCCCCTAAAGAATTCTTCTCCTTTGTTTCTGACCTACTGCCTAGTGAGCTGTCAAATTTAAATGTATGCTCACACATCAATGTAAGATGATGGACTTTCAGTATATCCAGTACTGCTAAGATGGATGGAATTGCCACAAAAATCCATAATGTCACATTAAATGATTGCCAGCTGAAGGTATGCAAATGGCAAATATCTTGATAGGTATGCTATTACAAACATCTTGATAGATTATGTCCACTACATTTTACGTGATAGTTTGGGTATGATAAAGTTTTCTGCCCAAAGGGTTCCATATTTGTTATCAGTCAACCAAAAATGCATTTGATTGAACAATTCTCATAGGTACTTAGACTTACTGAAACACAGTTTTGCTGAGTTTTGTTTGACATTTTGTAACAGTTAATGAAATGTGGATTTACCATTACTTGCCAGAGTCCAACAGCGGTCCAAACATTGGGTAGGAGAAGGTAAAATTGCTTCAAAGATATCGTAAATTTAAAGCCATGGGTATGGTTTTTTTTTGGGATTCTTGTGGTGTGATGCTCATAAAGTACCTGGAAAAAGACAGGACCATCGCCAGAGAGTATTACCTTCACTATTTAAGTCTGTAGTCCAAAGTCATTGGTCTAAATGTATTGAATTGTAAGGTGATATATTGATGCTCTTTTTTAGAGAATTTAAGTAAATTTGAGAAGATTCTACTTCAGAACCTCAATTCCAAAGCACTTTGGCTGATTAAAATCGTTATCCAGTTTACGACAAGTTTAAATCATAAAATGATTGTAAATCACTAAAGTTATGCTTTTTTTAATACTTTTTGTGAATGTCTTATTATGTTCTTTACAACTGCAACTCCAAATTTGAAACACATTGGTTTGGTTTTATCATAAATTCTACTGTAGTACAACATTAAATAAAACTTATGAAGAGCAGCTTTTTTTAAAGTTTTTAAAAATTTATTGTTATGTGATGATGTGATAGCAAAGAAAACTCAACATTTACTGCGTTCTTTCAGATAATGAACTGACATCATTGAGCCTCTTGATTATGGGTTTTTGTAGTGAAGATATTAGGTCTTCATAAAAAGCTTAAAAATTGAAAAAGATGTAAAGTTATTGATTTAAGATTTAGCAGATCCATCTAAAATACTATAGTAAATAATGCTGGCTAGGGTGAAGCCATTTTGGCTATGGATTTGCAAGTTTTAATCTATAAATTTAGGCTTTCAAAATTCTTCTTTTTTCAGATTTACAAAAAAAAAAAAATGAAATAAAGTATATAAAGAATATATTAAGATAATTAATGGTGATATAACTGAACAGGCTAAATGGTTTATTTTTTTTTCAGAATAGTTCATCTTGGATTATTTATTTATTTGTGTTGTGTTGTGGTTTTTTCTGTTTTTCTGTCTGCCCAGTACCTCTCTCTTCATTCTTTCTGATATCTCTTACCTTCCTTCTTCAGAAAGTTCAGCTGTGTTTGGCGCTTCTTGGAACGTTTTATTTTCATCTATTAATATTCTCTTTAAAATTTTTCTTTCCATTATAATTTCTTCAATTATCTTCAATTCTAAACTTCTATTTCTATTTCTGGCTAAACTTTTATTTATACTTAATGAAAATCTTTTAGTCCATGAAGAGACTATTCTTTTAGTACCGAATATGTCTTCAAACTTGACTAAGAGTGATATGTATTTGGACAGTAGGTCTCATGAGTTCTAAAGGAGAATTTTAAAGTACACAAGTATCTTAATGAGTACCATGTTAGAAATAACAGTTGCACACATTTAATAAAGTACAGGTTTTGGATTTTGCAGTAGAATATTTGTTACAAAATCATTTGAATCTTTGTGATTGTTTAATCTGTAGTACATCAAAGTTAAACTAAAAGTAAGTATAAATAAAGAAAGCTTCCCTTCTCTACCTTGCTACATTAGTTTATTTAAATAACAACTTTCTGGTAATGTAATGTGACCCAGCAAAACTAATCAGCCTTTTTGTGTTTTGAAATCTATGTATTTTTTTTGTATTATGAAATTATAATGTTTTAAATTATGAACATAAACATAATTAAGTTATCTACAATTATTATCCAGAAAGTAGTGACTTTTTTGATATTAAAGCCAGAAATTGAATACTATTTATTTATTTAGTATTTTATTTTATTACATAATACTTTATTTTGCACCGTTTTAAATTAAATTCAACACATCATGCCACTAGTTTTGCTATCCCACCAAATTAAAAATACCAATTTTTTCTAGTCACTGAGTGTTTTGACCTCATCACCACTTCCAAAATGATCTCCTAAAAACTGTCTGAAAAATTGCTGGTTCAGATCAGGACTCAAAATTGTAAGGGGTACTAGGGTTTCAAACAGTTCTCCATGAAATTTTTGAACTAGAATGTGTGTTATAGAGTGGACAATCTGAGTTTTAGCGTGCACATGAGCACTAACATGAAACAATGCAGTGTTGGTTGATAACGGGCTGTACCATTTGTTTGGAGTTTTCATTGTAGAGCTAGTTAATTAT
Source organism: Lycorma delicatula (assembly GCF_047948215.1). Classification (NCBI taxonomy): domain Eukaryota; kingdom Metazoa; phylum Arthropoda; class Insecta; order Hemiptera; family Fulgoridae; genus Lycorma; species Lycorma delicatula. Next base: position 54,470,135 of record NC_134460.1, on the reverse strand, counting down.
TTCATTAGTCTGTGAATTTATTGTTAATTCATTTAGAATGGAATCAACAAGTAAAAAGCCTTTCTACTATCAGAAAATTTGTGCCTTAATTTTTCCATGCGGTCAGAGATTGCTTGATTTTTGTTGGTTTTTTGAAGGAATTCTAGAATATGCCTCTCCATAAATAGGCACTTATTGTGTTTCACCATCAGTAAGATTTGATTAAACAATTCATAGTTCTCTCACCATTTATATCAGTAAAAAAATTAAACAATTCTCCATCTGCATATTCTTGTCTTCTTCAAATAATAGTAAAAGGTACGTACTTGGCATACATTTTTGCACTCAAAATTTCATGTAGAAAAGATCTTGAAATTGTAGGAAATTAGCTATATAATCCATCAACAGTGAATCATTTAAATGTTTAAACTTCAGAGTTGATTTTTCCTTCTGTTTTTTAATTACGGTTGAGAGTTATCCAGAACTATCTTCATCACATAAATTTGATCTTTATTGAACATGATTTATGATTTTCTCATAATCAATTTTTTTTTGACCACATCAGCACATACTTCCTTTATTTGCCTTTAAATTCTTAATGCTTGTATGAACCTTTCTGCCAATTGTTTAAAAACCAAATCAAGCTTCTAAGATCACATTTTGCAAGACATGTTATTTTTTCATGTTTATAATTGTATAGAAAAACATTAATAACATATTTACGTAATGATAAAGTTGACTTATATACTGGGTGTATTGCCAATTTGAGAGCACTGCAAGGTCTGCAATGTTCTTTATTTTTGAGTGGGTCATGCATTTTTTAACAATCAATAATTATTAATCACTCTAGTAATCAAACAAAGCATGTGGAATGGATATTGTTGTTTGGTAAGCAGTGGCTAAGCATTACTGCAAAACTCTGACACTGTTATTTGCATTAAATTTATCAGTGTTCTATTATGGTTTTTTAAGTTATTTTAATTTGTATTTTTTTTTTAGCATATGGTCGTTGCAATGATTTAGAAAGTGCTTTTAATGCTGTTGATGAAATGATTGAAAACAATGTTAATGTTACAACTGGGACATTCAACTTCCTTCTTCAGGCATGTATAACCGATAGTGAAGCCGGTCTTCGTCATGGTTTATTGGTAAGTGTCCTCTTCTATATCAGTTTGTTTTTTTTTAGACAGCCAAGAATTGAAAAAGTGTTTTTTTTTACTTTTTAGGACAGTTTCACCTTTTATGACTTTTCAGTTCGTCTTTATTTTATTATGAATTTAGTAGGATTATGTATTTTACCAAATTTTTATATGACATCTTTAGTATGGAAGAACTGAAGTAGGATAATAAAGTGATTAATGTAGTAGCCCTCTCCCTGTTGTCATACTGACTCACAGGGTTTGACATACCTATGAACTTTTTTTTTATACTGCTTCGTTTTTAGTTGATAAGAAAAGAATTATAGATTTTCTTTTGGCTTTCTTGTAAGTTTTCCAGTTTTGTAAATACCATATTTATTTGCATAAGCCCTGCAGCATTTTTCATGATTTACTTTCTAAAATTCCAAGGTACAGATCTTATTTGCTTTATTATAAAAATTGAGTGAATATTACTAAATGAACGTTTATTATATTTTACAAGCCAGTGTTTTATATGACTGTGACTATAAAAGGTTATACAAAAATAGATACAATACGTCAATGAAGATGAATTTTATTATAATACCTATCTTTGCCACTAGAAGAAGAATGGAAAGGTTGATCTTGTTATGACTATTATTAGTTCTTTATTCTTTAACAAAATTCGTAGAATGAAATGAGTCTCTGGAAATACGTTAAATTCCAGTTTTTAGTTTTATTTATTTCAAGTGAATTTTCTTCTTGCTTTTCACTTACCTTTCAGTACTCAGTTGATTTCAAACTTGTAAATGTGTCAGATCTTGGTCACATTATTTTCCTTTTTTTAAAAACTACTTTTTAATTAAAAGTTATGTTTTCAAACTAATAAAAATTTTGTTTGTTTACTTTTTGCTGAAAAACTAAGAGTTGTGTCAGAAGATGGAATTATAAACGAGCAGCCAGTAAAAAATATGATATCGATGAGTTGTGTATCAACATCGGCGAAAGAAAAAGATTGCTTGGTGCTTCTTCTAAAATAAGATCTTTTCATGGACCAAAGTCTGGAAAATTCCTTGAATTAGAGCAAGAAATAATTATCTTTAATGCTTGCAGAAATTGGTTTCGAAGATTAGATCTGGTTTGACTATAAGAAGATGGACCACTGTTTGTCAAAGATTTCCAGACGCATATGAAGAAAAATTTATGTAATTTCAGCTATGTGTTATTGGCTTGCGCAAAAAGTTTTATTTCAAACTATCACAAATAGGTAACACTAATCAGATGTCTGTATACTTTGAATGCCACAGAATTCAACTATAATAAGTCTGATCAGTGAAAGAAGTGTTCCTGTTTGAACTGGTGGCTGTAAAAAACAAAGGTGTACAGTTATGATTGCCATTTTAGTATATGGAACAAAACTTCCAACTTCTGCTATTTTCAAGTGAAAGACTTTGCCCAAAGAAAATTTCCCAAAAGGTTTAATTGTTCGATCTAATGAAAATGGATGGATGAATAGTTAAAATTTATATGGCTTTATAGATCAAAAAGCTTGGGAAAGGAAAAATATATGCTTGGTTCCATGATAGCTTTCGGAGATGTTTGACTGAAAATATAACAAATTCATTATAAAAAAAGAATTCTGAATTAGTAAATATTCCAGGAGGATTAACTTCTCTCTTTCAACCTTTAGATGTATGTATTAAACTTTCTGAAGACAGATTGAAAGAATTTTATTCTTCTTGGTTGGCAAACAATGATGATTCATTTATATTCACTGGATGAATTAAAAGACTATCTCTTTCCTTGGTCTGTGAATAGATATTGACTGCATGGGAAAATATATCTTCAGAGCTTATGATTAAAAACTTAATTTTAAATAATATGGATGGGGCAGAAGATGATATGCTCTGGGAAAACTACTGATTCTGGATCTGAAAATGAATATGAAAGTGAAGAAGAAAGTGACTAACTGGAAAGCTTAGCAATTGTAAATAGTTATTTATCCATTTATAATAATATTAATAAATAAAACTGTGAAACTGAGTGTTGTTTATTTTTTACTAATATCAGATCTTCCACTTATTGAAGTGTCTAGGTGTAAATGAATATATATTTTTTTAAGTAGTGTTTCTCAATCTGTGGGGCACATTCCCCTAGGGGGGTGTCATAAGACTAAGTGGAGGATGCGAGCATGTCAAAAAGAAAATAATATTAAAAGAATTAGTAATTTACTGGAAGGAAAGCAAAACAAATTACATTCTGATATAATAAATAATAAAGTACACATTTACATTGATGTAATAATACACTTATAAATAGTCTTGCATCAGTACTGTACAATGTATTTAATAATAACTTATATTAACTTTAATAATTTAAACTTTGTACTTATTTATTTTTACTTTAAAAATTTATTTTAACTTTAATAATATTAACTTAATAGTACTAAATTAAAAAAAACTTAATAATTATTAATGATTCTGTTGGGCCTGTCTTACAGAGCAAAGTTTTTCAAAGTAAGGTTTAATATTACAAATAGACACTCTGAGTTCTTTTTCTATATTTAGCTAAGATCTATATTTTGTCCTCAAAGCACCCAGAAAATCCGATTTCACAAAGGTAGGATGTTGAAAATTGTAATAGTATACGAAATGCTTTTGTTTTAACTGTGGAAAACTCATCATTCCCCCCTGCTTAAAATTCAAAGAGTGATTTATTACTAAATTGTCTTTTGATTTTGCCATTTGCTGTGAACTCTATGAAGAATTCTTCTTTGGTAGTTGAGAGTCCTTCTGGAGTATTTTGAAATACTCCCTAGGTGAAATACTCCCTAGAAGTGGGATCCCTAACCCACTTCTAACTTGCTATCAAGTTGTTGTCAGCAAGAAAATACTTTTTTAAATTCTTCCAGCATGGCTAAATGATTTTCAATGGTTACAAAAACAACTATCACATGTTGCTCTTCAGCCTTGTAAGTTTTAACATATTGATCCACATTTGCAAACATTTCTAGTTTTTTGCTTTAAATTTCTGCTCCATAATTCCAATTTTCTACAAAAAGAACATTAACTTTATCACTCATATCTAACATACATGTATTTGCTCCTTGGAATTGAAGATTCAAAGCATTTTATTTCTCGAATATGTCAACCAAGTAGCCCAATTCCATCACAAATAAACCATCTCGAAATTTCTTGGTTTCCAGTCAGCTTTCCTCTTCTAGAAAAATTGTGATTTCATCTCTTAACTCATAAACACATTGCAAAAATTACCCACATGATAACCATCTTGCCTCGCAATAAAATAGTAATGCTGAATTTACTGCACCCATGGCTTTATAAAGTGCAGGAAAGATTCTTAGTTTTTGGGGTCTCATTTTTATATAATTTACAACAGTTACAACCATCATTAGCACAATATTCAGACCAGGACTCATTTCTTTGGAAACCAGAGCTTCTCTGTAGATCATGCAATGTGCCCAGACACACTATGGAGATTTTTGTTTCACGCTTGTATACTTTGGAATCTTCAAGATATTGAACATGCACTATCAGTGCATATTCCAACGCAATCTTTCCATTCTATGTTTGTCTCATTTATAAACTCATTTAAGATAGCAAATAATGCAAGTGCTGTTGCTTTGAGTTGTGTTAGTTTGCAGAAAAGTAGTTCTTCTACTGCTGACATACTATCACAAAATCGAATATAAGCAATGAAATGAACATTTTTATTGCTATCTGTCTTATCAAGCTGAATTGAAAACAATTTTTTCACACGACTTCCCGATAAGCTGATGCTGTACATCTTCAACTATGTCACCAATATGATGGGAACAGTATCATTTGATAGAGATATGGACTGCAATTGTTTAGAAAAATTATCTCCAAACATAGTTTCTACAATCTCAATTGCAGCTGGCAAAATACGCTCTTCACCAATGGTGTGAGGCTTCTTACATCTGGCTATTATATATAAAACTTTGTGAGAGGCAAGTAAAGTTTTTTCATTCAAAGAGAAAGTTTTTTTAAAAAATGATGTTTTATTTCTTATGATATTAATTTTAATTCAAAGAATTCTTGGGATTTGTTAATATACTCACTATGAAACATTTCCAAATATTTAAATTTATTTGGTTTCATACTGTCTGCTGCCAAAATTTTTGAGCAAATGATACACAGGGGTCTTTCTTCTTCATTTATTTCAGTACTGATAAGCCCAAAATTTAAGTATTTTTGAGAATATCTTCTTGATTTTATTTTCGGAACTACACTCATCTGTGCACTTGTTGATGCTTCATTATCGTGTAATGCTAGCTTACACCCACTTAAAAATTTATCCATGATTCTGTATAAATCTACTGCCATGAATATTTAATACTGTGAATTACAATTAACGCACAAATTACAACATACACATTCACAGTAGATTCGATAGCAATAGAAGGATAGACTCGACTGAAACTGGCAGGAATTGAATGAGATGCAGCATTTATACATGTTTACGCAGACACTCTAGACTGCTTGAGACAAATTGGAACTTCTTGTGAAGATGCAAGAATGTCCAGTGTGGTGGACATAAGAGTGCAACAGAGAGGTATTGATTCTGGTTTTGTCAATGCAGGGGGTGGTGATGCCAAAATCAATAAATTTACTTATTCTTAGTAATTTGTAAGTTTGTAATTAAGGTTGTAGTGTAGCTTTAGCATCAAAATATATTATTATTGTATGAGATGGGGAACGTGATAAAAATTATGATTAAAAATTGGGTCACAAATACTGAAAGGTTGAGAAACGCTGTTTTAAAGTTTTTCTTTCTTATTAATCTTAAAAGTAACTTATGTGTCTTATGTGGTGGTGGGGCTTATGTGGGAAATTCAGTATTTTGTTGCTTGTTTGTAGTTTGACAAGGATATTGAGAGATACCACTAAGAAAGTTTTACAAATACAATTTATTTACTCTTAAATAAATTACTATGTACAAAAGAGATCAGTTTTAAATCACAAAATACAATTCTGATTTTACTGTAAACTTTACGATAGCTAATAAAAATTAATACAAAATTGAAAGTGCATGTATTACAATAACAAGCAAGATAACAATTACAAAATCAATTATTAACTTTGTAGAAGAACTATTTTCTTCTAATATTTAGAAAAGGAAACTAGCTCACACTTTATCAATAAATTAAGTTTACTTAAACCCTGTTCACAATGAGCTCACTGAACAGCTTCCCATATACTTAACTGCAGACAAGAACACTATCACAAAACAGAATACTCTAGTGACCACTCCCCACTCAACTGATATCGTACAATCACTTTGAATAGTCTCACATATTGTCCTCGAATTCATTGCACACTGAACTAAAGTTTGCTGTTCCTTGGCAGTATTAATATCTAACCTACCCTTTTGTTCATTCAAGCATATATGCAATATGGTCTATTTTTTCTTGAAAGAAATTTCCCTGTTTCTGGGTTTTTCTTTTTAATGTGTTTGTCAATTTCCATTCTTCAATTTTTCTCTAACCAATACAATTTTTTTTTCATTACATACAAGAACAATAAAGTATTTTCAAGTAGTGCTGGGTTTGTTGTGATTATTTCTCCAAGAAATAAATAATTTTTTCCCCTTTTATTATCTATATATATATAATATATTTATCTGTACATTTTGGTTTTATATTTAAATGTATGAAGTCTTTTTAGTAGTTATATCATAATAATAATATTTAATTTTTTTGTGTTTAGGTGTGGAACAAGATGTTGAAAAAAGGAATAAGACCAGATTATTATAGTTTTAATTTAATACTCCGTTGTGCTCGTGATTGTGGTCTTGGCAGTTTAGAGGCTACCACTGATGTTATACAGACTATAACTGGATCATCAGAAGTATGTTTGAATTGTAATAATTTTATTATTTTGTTTACGTATATGATATACGTTTTGTTTACGTATATGTTATATTACTGTTATTTTAATTCAGATTTTTTTTCTTTCATTTATTTTGGTATCAATGGCAGTCGGTGATAATTATTTAAAACTAAACTTTTAAACAAACAACTGTATTGAATTTAACATACAACATTTTGAAAACATAGAGTCACTGAAGAAAGTAACAAAAACAACTGAAAATGTTATATTTACTAAATTTGGTTCAGCTTGTCATTTAAAACTTTTTAAAAAGTATTGATTATAAAGAGGAAACTTGTACTTGACAGTGAACTTTTTATCATATTAATCTTCTTCTTTCTTGCATTATTGTTGTAAGTTAGGGTCTATGTCACAAGTAGGAATTGACAAATCATGCATAAAAGTACTCCATTTTTTACGGTTTTCCTTTATTCTATAACTTGGAGATTAAATAAATCAGATTAGAGTATTTGCATATTTAAGTACTAGTTTATCTGTTCATTAAATATTTCTGATGGTGTGTTTCATGCAGCAGCAATTCAAGAAAAAAAAGCTTTTTTCTCCTTTTTATTTTGTTTTCGTTGAACTCTGTTTTAAGAATACCATTTAAATACGAATTTTTTTTAGCTTCAATTAAGTGGAAAAAGGATTGTGAAGAAAAAAAAATTTCTTTATAACTAAGCAACTTACTGGCAACCTCAGCCGTCTGTTAGAAAAGAATAAACAAATTTTGGCATATAATGCGTGGGTGCAGTCTTAAGTACTTTGATTTCATTATCTAATTGCTTTCACATAAGAACCGTATTTACGGATATGTCATTAGTAGTCATAATTACCGAGTACAATATTATCACTTTTTTATTTCCTCCTTTCTATAAATTTAAAGCTGTTAAATCTCTTCTCCTGAGTTAGAATTTCTGTTAGTTGGGATGCATGTTTTTGTTAAAGAGTGAATATAATGTGTTTTTTAAATTCAATTTTATTTATTTATTTTAATAAATAATTCTGATCATAAAAAAAATAATTTAAAAACTGCTAATTATTTGCTTCAAGATTATTAGTAGTTAACCATACGTTGAAAGAATCTGTTGTTTCTAGAACAATTTTTAATATTTATGGCATTAAGTATAGAAATTAAATCTCTGGGTACAGTCTACGGCATTTACTCAGATCATAAATGACTTAGAAACTACTTCACAATTTCCATGAATTTTTCAACAATCAATGCTAAATAACTCTTCAACTTGTATAAATCAGTCTTTTTTTTTTTTTTTTAGCAAACTATTTGACAAATCTAGAATTATTTATTTATCTGAAATTCATGTTTGTATATTGTTTTTCAACAGTATAAATCACTGAAGTGATTTTTCTTGTCCTGAAAAATTCCTGTGCCATCTGAATCACAATTAAGATGTATTCAGCTTTTATTTTTGTTAAAGATATTTATTAAATAAAGTGTTTTGTATAACATATTTTATTTAATTCCAGGGAAATAAAATGCTCTTGGAAAATGATAAACCTAATGAGAATTTAGTTGATAATAGAAATCTTACTGTACCTACTGTGGAAAGTAGTATAAGTAATAATTCTTTAGAAGGCATAGAGAATCGTCCTAATTTGATATCAAAAAGACCTCATCTTGGTAATATTATTGGTCTTGGTGATATTACACAACGAGAACATAGGTAATCTACCTTTGTTTTAATATTTGTTTATTAATATTAATGTTATCAGATTAATCCCATCTTTGTATATTTTATTTTATACATTAATTTGTAAGACTTTTGTTATTGTAAACTTCAGTACTAAATGTAGAAAATTTATTTTAAGAGCATAATAAACGTTAAAATGAATCTCAACATGCACCCTAATATCATCTAATAAAATCTACACCATAATAAATGCCTATGCCCCCACTAATAATAAAAAACAAATCTCCAAAACACCGTAAAGAAACAGAAAAATTCTGGGACCTAGTTGACCATATCATAAATAACATCCCCAAAAATCACATTAAACAACTAATCGGAAACTTCTAGGCCCAACTAGAGAAAGAAAGAAGATACTGCGACATCATCAGAAAATGACCCACTAAGTCAAAAGTGAAATTCACAGGCAAACTTTCAGAACCATTTGAGATCAAAACAGGAGTCAAGGTGATGATACCTTGCGTAAGAGAAGTCTAAGATTCTTTGGACACATCATGAGGATTCAAGATTCGAGACTTCTAAAACAGGTTGTACAGTACAATCTCGACTTGAAAACAAAGATAGGATGCAGATGGATCAGAGAAATAAAATAGGATCTGAAGAAAAAATGGCCTTACACCAGAAGACATCACAGATAAAATAAAATTAAATGAAAAAATCAAGGACAAAAATACTCGCTTCATACTTAGAAGAAAGAAACTCACAACATGAACATTTTCAACACCAGAAGGGGCATGGAGATCAGAACATATGAAAAAATACTGGGAGGACCACAAAGCCTGAACAGTCCCTTCGAAGAGACTTAGATAATGGACTGGCTAAAGTAATCCTATGCAGACATAAAAGATGAAAAAAACATAAAAATTTATAAGAAAATTTAGTCAAAAAAAAAATTTTATATGCAAAAATCACACTTCTTCGTCCAGAAGAAGTCACGTTGAAAGCTATTCAAGATATCTTTCAAACCATTCCCAGATTATTTTTGAATTACTATTATTTTTGTCTGTACATTTTTTTCTTGCATATCAATTGAAATAATTTGAAGCAAAAAAATATTTTTTTTTCAGGATATTTGTAACAAGTATGACAAAGTAACCAATTTAAATTGTAGATGTTTATTACATTAAAAGGTACATCTTATATTTTAGAAATGCTTAAGAAGTAAGTAACTTAAAAATTTGGAATTTGGGGAGATTCTTCAGAAAACATTGATTGAAATTAAACATCATTTGCTTTTAACAAAAATAAATGCAAAGTATTGCCAGATTATGGTGCAAAAGAAAAAGCAATTCAAATCATAGTATAAAACTGTTTACTATCAACAATAACTTGTGTGATGAAGGCGATAATCAGCATTGGGAGTGTAGGCAATGTGAGGAAAATGTGTAACCTTTAGCCACTTTTGATTTTAAAAGACTAAAGTTGAGATTTTCGAATGATTGTTTTATAAGTTTAGTTTAAAAAAGTATTTTATTTAATTATTTAAGTAGCACTAATAATTCTTTTTTCTACTTAAAGCCAGTGTTTGCAATAAATAATGTAATGTAAGTTTATGTTTTAAATTTATAAAATTTCTTGATGTAAATTTTACTCATTCATCTGATGATCTGATTTTATATGATGAAGAGATAATCATATAGAATATTATCTAAAATGGTAAATGGTAAAGAAGTAAATCTGGTTTAATTTTGTGCATTGTTGAGCGTTAGATTATTTTTACATTTATGTATAATGAAGTTTTAATTTCTTGTAGGTTGCTTTTATTAGGTGGATGTGAAGGGTTTTTACAAGAAATGAAATTAAATGGTGCAGAACCTGATATAAAAACATTTTCCCAACTTTTAGAAACAATACCTTCAACTCTTACAGCTGAAAAGGTTTGTTATTATTATTAATTTTATATTTTTCATGTGTAAAGTATTTTTAGTGTTATGTTTATTTATATTTTGTACCACAACAGCGTGGTATAAAATTTGCAACAGCTTTATGTCGGATTATAGGTTTATACGGGCTTATACTTTTGTTCTGTGATTTGGTTTTTGCTCCTCGTACATAGTTTTTGTGGATATGTATACTATGGATCTGATTTGCAAGCATTATCAAGCAAGCTTGTGATTCATTTGACCTTTGTGGAGCATGTAATCAATTCTGATTAATATACTTTGTGAACATTGCTTGAAAGTAGTATAGAAAAGTCATTGTTATTAACAGTAACCCATGACACATTAAGAAAACATATAATATAATTGTGAAGAAGTCATACTTTGTTGTTTGTACTTAATGCACACCAGGTTAATACATGGATTTCTTATTTCATTTGGTGATTCTTCCATATGTCTCGTAGATAACTGCCATATTATAATTCATCATATTCATTATCATGTTGCATTGTGTTACAAATTTGGATTAGAAAACAGAAATGGCAGTAGTGGTTTTCAAAACAGGAAAATTGTCCAACAATGTCAAAAACTGTTAAGAATATCATTAGATTCTGCTCAAGTTTTTTTAAATGCAGTACATTCAAAAAGTAATTTTACTTCCCTATGCACTCACTGGGAAGATAGGAAATATCGACTTAGAATAGCTAATGGAAAAAGTCCTCATAAATATCCAGTCTAACTGTATGTGTTTCTTCTTGTTCTCAAAGACTCCCACAAGTTCATGTGAAATTTTCTTGGTGAAATCAAGAGTAACAGTTTTAAGTTCCTGGAGGCTGTGGGGGGTTTCCTTGATAAAAATTACTTTTTGCTTAACCTCAGAAGTAAAAACCCAGTAAGCTTAAATTCAGAGAATGAGGTGACCCACAAGCAAAGGTAATCTGGTTATCTAATGGAAAACTGGTCTTCTTTCATTGTGCTCACGGAACAATATTTGACAAGAAATATTTGTTGTTCTAAAGTTAACACCGGGATTCTAAAGTTGATAGTGTTCATGGAAAGTCGTAGTCTCAACCATTCAAAGGGGACAAAACAGATAACAAAAACCCAGACAATCTTGTCTTAAAATCAGCAGCCTGATTGGCTTACAAAAGCAAACTGCACACAATGCAGGATTACCAATCTTTGCAGAAAACATTACTCACAGTCTCAAATACAATCTCAAATATTTACTCAATCTTGTTTATATAGGTGTATAGTTAATTTTTGAATGCATTGTAGATATATAAAAAACAGATTTTTTTATAATTTGTGATAATTTTCTAGACTGATATCACATATCTAGATAACTTGGTGATAATTTCTTAAATTAATACAAAAATTAAAGGGCACTCATCAGTCTATATAAATCTGAAATCACAAATGAATATAAAATATGGATACTTATATGCACTAAAATTATGGTAGTGCTATAATGAATAAATGGTTTATCAGACTACACATGTGAACAAGTAATAAACAAGTAATTTAAAATACCATTGTAAACTAGTTAAAATTATCTGTTGTGTTATTCCTTTTTAATTTTTTTACAAGAAAAGCAATGTCTTGCATATCAAATGGAACTGAAAAAATCAATGACATTATTTATAATTCATGTATAACAGCTATGACCAAGTTAAATTTGTATATATTTATTTGTTGTATAAAAAAATATTTTCAAGCAAATTTAAATCATACAAATGTAAACAGTGGAAGAAAATTTGTAAAATGTTGCTATACTTCTGGTATAAAGTTATAGTTAGAAGTATATATATAAATTCTGTTATGTAAAAGAGAATATTGAGATAATATAGTACAGAATATTGAGATAAGAAGGACATATATTAATTTTACCATGGGATCTTGCATGCTCAGTCATGATTGAAATGTTTAATTAATACATATAAATATATTAATAGATATTTAATATTCAAGGAATTGCTTGAGATGGAAAAACAAGTGGTAGTCACTCAGTGTCAAGTCAAGACTGTAAAGTGAGTACTTCAGTTGCTGATCTCAGCCAAATTTTTCAATGAATTTTGATTACACCATCAAAATGTGGACAAGCATTATCATGAAGCAAGGGAAAACTCATGACTGAGTTTGTTGTGGATTACACAACACAATTTTTTGAGTCACAATAAAGCGAAGTATTTATATAGTCTCACCTTTTGGCATGAAGTCAGCCAACAAAACTTCTTTCTTATCCCAGAAGACAGTGCACATGATTTTTTTTTTTATGTTGAAATGGTGGTTTTGTACTTCTGTTTTTTTCAGAAATGTTCTGTTGTCATTCCATAGACCGCTGCTATTTGGATTCTGTGGTGATGTGAGAGACCCAAGTCTTGTTACCAGTCACTACGGTAACAAGACTTATGATTAACAAAAAAATTATTAATTGTCAACCTAATTTTCATGTTGGGTAAGAAAAAACTGAACAGAGTCTGATCGCTTGGTTTTGTGAACTTCTGTCAACATTTTCAGCACCCAACAAGAGCAGAGTTTGTGATGGCTTAGATTTTATGTTACGATTTCATGCAAAACTGTTGATTTTCAACACTTTCGATTAAATCATTATTCATATCAGAAGGGTGCTCACTCCTTTGCCTTCACATACATCACTGCAACCCTAGTTGAACTGCCACACTGAATTTCTAGCCATTCCATCACTTATAGCTTTTTAACTATACACTTCACTAATTTGTCTACGAATATAAGCTGGTTTGACATTTCTTGCATTTAAAAATCAGATAACTGCCCTAGTTTCATAATTGGTAGGGTTCTTGATTGACTTGAAGATTTTAAATAATGTTTTAGCAACTGTAAACAAATGTTGCTGTACTTGTAATGGTGTCTATCAAAAGCCAACAAATGAGAGATTGTGGAATATCCAGAAACAATACTTTGTTTTCAAATACATCTTGTATGTATAATATAATCAAATATTTTGTTGATATTTATAATATATCTATATGAATATTTAATCTAATTTTTGTGGGAATTTTTATTTGATGTGTTTTTGTTTCTTTTAATATTTGTTATTGATAAAGGAAATTATTTTTTACAGAGCTTACTTAATAATCTTTCAAAATATAATGTGGAACCTGATGTAGATTTCTTTAATATTCTTGTCAAGAAAAGAAGTATGAGATGTGATTATACGAATGCAAGAGTAAGTATTTAATTCTTTTATTATAAAAATAAATTACTATTATTATTATTTTGTTATTAATAATTTTTGGTTCTAGATGAAGAATTTTGATGTTACTTTGTTTATGCAAAGATGTTTAAAAAGGTAGCTGCAGTACTGTGAAAAACATTTTTTATTCTACCTTTTAAAATTAAACTCGTTTTTATTAATAAAGTTTTGAAAAGTATTATAGCATACTACTGTTATTTTACTACTGTTGTATAATTTCCAGTTTTTAAAAATCTTTTAACAGCAATTTTTAACAATAAATTTTGTGTTTACAAATTTTCACCTCCCCAAAAAAGGATTTGGTTTTTGTTTACATTAAATACGTACTTTTCTGTCAAATATAGTAATGTACCATTTCTAAATCAAATTCTAATTTTTCTAACTTTTCTCTGTTTTATTCAAGTTATGTTATACCATTTTGTTCAGAACTAAATTCTCTACAAATTTTGTTTATGTTTATTACCCATTTATCAAAGTTATTGTACATCAAATATAAAAAGCATAGTTTTTTTATCTCAGTTTATTGGTTTTCACCTCAGATTTTAAAAATCTATTGCAAACACAGTTCTGGCACCTATCTTATTTGATTTTTCAGGTCAACAACCATAAGAAATCACTCATTGTGATCCTTAATTAACATCCTAAAAATTTCAATACCATCTGTTTTCACAGAGTTTGCTGAAATCCGAGTGAAATCTTTCACCAGCTGTAACTTGCAAACAAAGCATTTTAGAACATATGTTTATATAAACTTTTTCCATTATTTTCACAAGTAGAATAGGTTATGAAAGCCCCAGGAGAACTTCGTGATACATCCTGTACATCTATTATTTTAAAAACAAATATTTAAATCCACCAGATCCAATTCAAATAAAAGTAAGAACACTCACTTATATGTGTTACTCCATCACCAGCAGACAAATTTTATCAAGTTACAAAAAATTATAAATTAAAATATATATATAGTTGAAAATTTAAAAGACTCATAGTATTTATGTGCTAGTGTTATGGTTAAAACTTCTACCATGGTAAATCAGTGAAAAGTATTTATCAAAATATTTAATTGTTATGTCAAGTTATCAATTTAAAAATTGTATTATCATATTTAATTTTGTTATGTTGTTCATAAAAAGGTTTTCAGAGCACTGTAATAATTATAAAAAAGGAAATGTTAAATTTTCAAATGTTATTGAACATCTATTGAAAAATAAATATAAAATTACTGATATTAGTAATAATAATTTAGAATTATTAGATATAAATAATAATTATGGGGTGTATTAGAGAAATATTATATTAGTAAATATAACTTTCTCAACTCCTCTACTTTATTGTCACTTGAAATGTATATTCTCTCAGTACCTCCTCCAATGACCCAAGCAAAAAGAAATTGCAAGGGGGTAAATCTGGACTTTATAGCAGTTCTAAAATTTTCCAATAAATTTCTTCCACTTTATCCCAAATGCTAATGGCTGTATGAGGCCTTGCATTATTGTGAAGAAGAATCATAAGTCTGATCAGCTGATGACACTTCTTATTCCTGTAGGTAACTTTCAATTTGCGCAAGACCTGACAATAGTACACAGATTCACAGTGTGACATTTGTGGAAAAAATTGACAATTAATACATCTTTCTGGTTTCAAAAAACGATTGCAAGGATTTTACTAACTTATGCATGCGTTTTTATCTTTATATGGCAAAGCTCTCTGTTCCTACACTTCAGTATATTTGATGATTTCAATTCAGGAGTGCAATGATGGAGTAGTGTCTCATCAGATGTGACCATATAATGGCAAAAATTACTTCACTCTCATCAAAATCAATTCAGGAGACTTTGAAAAACCTCGTTTCATACCTCTTTCTAATTTTGTGTTCAAAGTCTTGGAGCTTACCTGACACAGACTTTATGGAACCCAAGATGTGATAATGAAATGAGCATTTCCATAATTAATATCCACTTCTGAAGCAATCATTAACCATAAATTGCTGATTATTTTTAATGAGGCCATGGATCAATGGAATGTTGTCATCTATTATACTTGTTTTTGAACACTTATTGTGACATCATTTTCTACAGCTTCATGTCCTCTTTTAAATTTGCTGACCCTATCATACACTTGGGTATATAACAACTTCATATCCACAAACTGTACACACAATCTTGACAGAATTTAATTTCAGAATGCTTGAAGCCCTCTTTCATGAGAAACTTTATGATAATATGTAACTCATTCTATAATGGAACCTCTTGCTCTGACATGACTATCTAAAGAGATGCGAATACCAAGGCAGCTGGAGAACCCATGTGTGCGAGTCGTGAAGACAGAAGTATGGTTTATAGTTGTTTAACCCTTGAATGAAAGGATGAACATTTTAAGGATTCAAGAATTTGTTTACTTTCTGATAATGTGTTGAGAAATTAAATTATTACAACTGTTGAAATTTGCAGTAAGGATACCATGGAAAGTGATTCATTGTTCATTGTTTTTTAGTCTGTTAAACATTAGCAAACATTATTAATTTATGATATTTTTTCATTCCCTTTATTTATTTGTTGATTTATTTATATAATTTATTTTGCTGTTTTACGATATGCTTCTGTTTTGTTCAGGATGTTCTAAAATTGATTCAACGCCATAGATTTAGTCCGGATATTGTTACTTTTGGTGTTATGGCTTTAACTTGTCACACTATTGAGGAAGCAACTCAGTTAAAAACAGATATAGATGAAGCTGGATATAGGCAAGTTAAAAATTTTATTTCTTTTTTTTGTATTTGTGTTAATTTTAAATTCAGATGGTTTTATTAACTTAAATAATTAATTTTGTCATTTATTTTCCTACATTCATCCTAAAAATAAGTGGAATAATACTTATATATATAATACTAGGTAGATTTTCTTTTCTGATTATTTAGTTGTTTTTGATTGCATTTTTGCAATAACATTACCAAATGTTAATATGTCCCTTGGGTGATTGTTGCATCGTATTGAACCACAGTCTCCTTTATTATCTTATTATACAACATTGCTTGAAATGGTACTGCATAAAAAAGAAAATAATATACAAAATGAATGAATGAATAATGATGAAAAAATTAATATGTAAATAAAAGGTCATACTTGTGTTAGAGAATAAAAATATGCACAATTAATTGAGATGAAGAGTATGTAAACAAACAAAAGTTATGCATATGTTACCCAAAAATTTAAATGATCTGTACAAAATATTTACTACGGAACATTTATGGAATTAAGTACCTCAAACCCAGAACTAAGAATACAATCATTTTATAAAAAATACATAAAAAACTGTGGATAATGCTTTACAGCTTGAAAATAAAGACATTGGATGTTACCTTCTGATAAGGTTTTTGTTTGTTTGGGGTAAACAAAAATACTACTTGATTAATTGCAACCAAATTTTTACCCATGTTTCTTGGCATAATTGAGAAGGTTTTAGGTATATTTTATCTCAAAAAGAAAAAAAAAATATATATATAGTAGTGGAGATTTGCCGGCTGATGCACAAATTTTAATGAATTGAACTGTTAACTGTGAGTCTGACCTGGGTTTGAACTGAATGATTTGAATCAATCTAATGAATAATATTACCAAAAATAATAGAATTAAATTTACGTTAAATAAAATAATATTAAATAAATATTAAAAAAATTTGTTTAACAATAACCGGCTTCCTGTGGGGACTGTGTGTGAGGCTAAAGTGGTGAGGTATGCGAGCACCTCGTGGTAGACTGGCCCAATCATAACCATCAACTGGTAACAAACAATGTGCCCTTGGGTCACTGTTTTGGGAGGGTCTGTGGGCACTGTTATAATATCAAGCAATCGTTCGATCTTCAAAATTCAAATAGGGTATTTGTTAGTGGTAGGTTGAAGACTAGGTTTTGCACGCATCAGGTAATCTCTCGATCTAACAAATCATGGTTACTTGGAAATATTATGTAAGAATGAAAGATTGTTTATTAAAACATGTAAGTAATAAATAATCTGTTATGGTTCTGCACTTCTCATTCGGGCCACTAGGTGGCAAGCCACTAAATTATCATGCTCCTGTCTTACAGTGAGCCACTCCTAAGATATTTTTCAGCAGAAATATTTTCATTAGAGGTCTTATTGAAATTGAAGACAACATATTGCAACTGATTCATAATCAATGCCAAGCAAAAATTATTGAAGATAAATTGATGAAAATTTGTATACATGTTCTTATTCAATTATGGTGTAGCTGTACACTAAGAAAGGATTTTTTGAAATTCTGCATTTAAAGGGGTAAAATGGCGTAACAATGAGATTTACTGTTTTTTTTTAATTTCTCGATAACAAATGAAGAAATCAACCTAATTTTTGGTGAGTGTATTCTTTCTGTGAATAAATCAGTTTTTAGATTTTTGAAATTTGACAATTAAAGGGATGAAGAAAGGTAAAAAAATTTTGAACAATGATGGTAAATTTTCCCAATACTGACTACTTGAACGAGATATTCAGTAGATTTGGGCTTGCAAATACTCTTCAGATAAATATTTAAAAACCATTTTCGGGGGTTTTTTGAATTCCAATTTTTTTAAGGGACGCGAAGCTATAAGGTTCTGTGGCATAACCAACACAGCCACTGTTACTGTTATTGTATGTGTTACTGGCTGCACCTGCCTCCAGTTACTTGACTAAAAAATATAAAATAAAAAATAAAGCTGTATTTAGATTCACTTATTTATTATTTTGAAAATAGTATTTACATTACTTAAGATAAACAAAAAGAGAGAATTTATTTACATTCCAGTTTGAAAAGAAATTTCAATATCAACAAAATTAAATAACCATTCTTTTGAATAAAGAAACAGTTTACTCATTGTCTTACTTTCCTTAATCATTTGTTGCAGCTTGTTATAGAAATTAGGAGAAAAAATAACAACAATTCC
Source organism: Lycorma delicatula (assembly GCF_047948215.1). Classification (NCBI taxonomy): domain Eukaryota; kingdom Metazoa; phylum Arthropoda; class Insecta; order Hemiptera; family Fulgoridae; genus Lycorma; species Lycorma delicatula. The sequence continues at coordinate 54,451,366 of NC_134460.1, read as the reverse complement.
TTTTAAATATTTCACTTCTAAGTTTTGATGAAGGATAATTTCTTGTTGTGCGTTTGCAGCTCAATCAGGATATTGAGAGACAGACGATTGAAAATGTTTATATAATTACAATTTATTAGTTTAAGAACATAAATAAAATAAGACACATCAATAATAACAATGATAATAAGAATAATAAACAAACAATAATCACAATAGTAACAATAATGACAGCAACAAAGAATAATAATAATAGTAAATATTAATAATAAACAAATATTAATCATAGTAATCACAACCACCACCAACTGCATTTAAAGCAGTTGTCAGGATTTATTTACATGTAGTTATAGAGTATGAAGTATAAAGTTAAATGTATAAACAATTATAAAGTTCTTTAACTTCAAATAACTTGGCTGTTCACAAATAAAATTACCGTAACAATTCATGAATGAAACTTTAGTATATTATTTGTAACAGTAACTCACCAAACCATTTCTTGTTTTCATATACTGTTCACACTGGAATTACTTGTGACATCACCTTAGTCGAACTTGTACACCCTAAGAATTCGCTCCTTCACTGACTTCCTCTTGCTGAATACTTGCTTCAAACTCACATAATCACTACTCGCTTAGAACTCTATTGTAGCACTCTTGCAGACTCTCCTCACAGACTGATTATCAACTGGTCTTCCCCGTAGTATATATACTTCTATCCTCTTTACTTTCAGGACCAGACCCCAGTTGGGTGAGAGCTGAGCCCTTTAAGTTTCCCATGCATTCCTAACCTGGGTTGGTAACTTTTCTCATGGAACAACATCTGTTTAGGTACGTCAGTGAGCAGTATTACAAAGGTCGATTGTTAAATGAACCTGTTAGCTTTACTAAAAGGGTTTCTTTTAGCTCCTTTCTGAATTCCTCCCATTATTATATTTCTACTACTTTCTTTTTAACTGGTTGGAATCCGTTACTCAGGTCCATTATACTGGTTTTTTTACTATATCATATATAATTGTATGTTATACATGAATTACTTTGTGCTTTAGTTTTGCTTTTACATCTGTTTTAAAATTATTGTTTAATTACTTTCTTGTACTATTTTATAATTATTATTTATTTGTTAATTTTTTGTGTAACACATTCTTGTTCTCATCTTTATATAATATTTTTTTCTGTTTGCAGGGTCCCTTTATAACTTGTTAATTTTTGCCTGTGTGTTGCTACTTGCAAGCTGTTTAGTATTATTTTTAAAGCCATAATAAAAATGCAGTAAAAATGTTATACATATCACTATAATTTATGTTATACGAGTGATTCATATAAACAAAATATTTTAATGACATGTTTATTATTTGTATACATTGATCATAAACAAGTGGCAAGAAAAGCAATTCATATATATTTAATTCATATCCAGTAAACAATATGTTATCAAATTTTTCTTCAAGGGGATAAATGTTCTTTCTGATATAAACAGTTGGATGATGATATAGACAATGGTACTTATATATGTACAGTAAATTTTATATGATTTTGATTAGCAAATATGTATGTATGTGGTCTTATTTATTTTAGAAATATATTAATTTTATTTTAATTTACAGATTAAACAATGAAATATTGGGTGCATTGTTAAGAAATGCAGTTGTAACTTGGGATTGTAAATACGTTATTGAAGTGATGAGGACAGTAATAGATGAATGTATAACACCTTGCCCTAAGTTTATGTCTTACTTGCAACAATTCTATTCATCTGTAAATAAATATAAGAAAATGAATGTAAGTTGATTGATTTTTTTAAAATTATTTAATATTTGAAAAAATCTGTTTGTACCACATTGATATACCTGGTCTTATTTCTTCATTACAAGCATGTTTGATAGCTCCTATACTGTCAAGGGCTGGTGGTCAATGGAGTTTATTGATGACCTTTTGCAGGGTAGTAAAAGTGGGGGGTGGTCCCTGCTTTAAATACAAAATAGCAGCTTCCAACTTAGCTCCATTTTGGTGTAAACTCCATTTAAAAATGGAGTTTAAATTTTTTAATTGGTTAAGTAGCTTGTTCGTATATCCACAGTCACAGCAGCAGCAAGTGGCAAGCATTCTAGTATCATAATAGAAAGGCATAGAGTTTATGTCCTATGTTAATTTTTTTACTTTTATTTTTTTTCTTGCATATATACTTACACAAATGATTTTTTAAAAATTTATTTTTAAGCGCCCTACTAGGGATCATACTAATATTTCTTTTTTCCATGTTTACTTCTTTTTTTTTAACCTTCGGAACCACTGTTAGATATTGCTTCAGAGGGCGAGATGAATGATTTGTAACGTGTGTGAAAATGCCATGCCTGACTGGAATTCAAACCCTGGACGTCCGGATGAAAGGCCAAGATGTTACCACTTGTGCCATGGAGGCTGGCTTTCCATTCTTACTTAATTTTCTCGGAGTGCACTCATTTTTCTTCTGTCTGCTTTACTATATACTTAAGTCTTTATTATAAGTTATTTATAATAATAAAAATTGTTATAAAAATCTGGAAAAAACTACATGAATTTCATTTTATGGTTGCTGATTATTATTTTATTTGAATATAAAAGTCATTAACCTAAAATCTTCATTAACATTTGGGAGTAGGAGTCACATGGGGAATGAAAGATTAGGTCACAGGTAGATTATATACAGTTATATAATATTATATATACAGTTTTATAAACTTTAAAAAATTAAATAAATGTATTTTAATTTTCAACATGTCTGTTAGAATCCATTGGATAATAATTTAAAAAATAAAACCTGTATTATTATTTTTGGATTGAAGCAGATTTATTTAGGATTTTCAGCTTGCCTACTACAACAATCCGAAAATAATTACAAATTTTTTTCTATATTTTTTTTGTAATTATCATCTTGTGAATTGTAAAAGGCGTTTCAAAAATTTAAATAAATTTATTTAGTTTAGTTTTTAAATTTTATAAAACAAATTTTTTTTTTATTGTCTATTTGTCAATCCTTCATTTCCCATGTGACCTTTATTCCCACATCTTAATAAAAAATTTAGATTAATTATTGTTACATTCAAATATGATAATAATCAGCAAATATGAAATTCATGTAATTTTTCCCAGATTCTTTTTATTATAGTTATAAATAATAATGTATAATAAAAAACCATCTGCACTGATGTTTGTGTAAGAAAAAAAAATAAATAAAATGATAGACTTGACCTTGAGATCTCTTAATTGTGAAACTGGAACACTCATCACTTGACTTCCACAGCTGGCGTGACTGCAGAAAAATTAGGTGTATGAACCGCTTGAAAATTTGTAAATGAGTTATTCCAAATTGAAGTCTGGTAGCAGTCATTTTGGATTTAAATCATAGATCCCTGTTGTACCACCATACAAAAGTGCAACAATTAACTCTGTTGTAATCTGAAACTGTCATGAGTGTAATATATACTACAAACATGTTTGAACAAAGATTCTCCACATCTCAGAAAAGCTGATCCAGTGATGACAATAACCATTTTCTGCTGTGTGTGTATACATACATATATATATATATATATATATATATATATATATATATATACAGCAGTATAGCTGCATTTATATATACAGCATTGTATATATATATATATATATATATATACACACCTGCAAGAACTGAATCTTTTTCATTGAAAATCATTTTTTAATTTCATCCTTTAAAAACTATTTTTTTTAAATCGATAAGAACTTAAACAATATTAATGAATATTTTTTATTAGTTTTGCCATTTGGCATATGCTAGATGGTAAACAATTTTATTCTTTTAAATTACATTTTTAATGTTGTATATCTCCTTGTGGTTTTATTTTGCTTTTAGCATAAGTCATAGGTGTTTACCATCTATGCTGTGTGTTTATATTACAGGATTTTAGTTTTTAATTGTTAATTTTTAATATTTATTTGCTTACTATAAAAATATCGTGTCCAGGTGTTGATGATGAGACTTTGTTGTGTCACAAAAAAAAATGATTAGTTTGTCCGTGATGATTGATAATGAAAATTATTTTAAATAATAAACTTTTGAAATGACAAACCAAATCAAATTTTATAAATACCACATTTTAAATAACTTACTTCAACCTTTTTAGTCATTGTATGACCATCGTCATTGTGTCATTGAAGATTTATCACATCCAGAGATACCGAACAATTTTAGTTTGATTTGTTATTTCAAAAGTTTGTGTGGTTTTAATAAATATTAAGAAATGTAAAATATTTTCAATAATCTGTATAAAAGTATAATATTTATTACATAGATTATTGAAAATATATGACATCATATAGGTAAAATCATATGATTTTTTTTGTTTGTAAAGAATGTTGATGAATGGTGAAGAATTCACAGTCACTTTTACTTGCAATTGAAAAGAGATAGTCAGATGAAACAAATATTGCTTAAAAGTGAGTTCTATATGTACAAAAACTTACATTAGTTTTTCCATGTAATTCTCATTTACAACTACACATTTCTCCCAATGATGAATCAGTTTTTTTATTGCACCCTTCAGTTCACAAACATGGTGAAATGAATACCCTTAATATCCCTGTGGAAAGACATAAAATCACAGAGTACCAAATCCATGACTGTGGATGGTGGGGAATAAGTACAAATTTCAACTTAACAAAAGTCTCAATGGTTGCATGCAGTGGGTATAGCTGAACATTATTGTGGTCAATTATCAGCTTCATAGACTGTTGAACATGTCCCACGTATCTCCTGAGGTGTTTTAACATCCCTGTGAGTCGCACAGAATTCACATTTGAGACCCGGGTTCCAGGTAGTCAGGCACATACACATGTTTGGAATTCCAGAATACTGTCAAGTAAATTTTTTTGCAAATGTTTGTATTTTTATTTTTTTATTTGGGCTAACCATAGTGCTGGTATCCATGTTGTGCCGTTTGTCTTTTGGGGCATAATGATGCACCCTAGTTTCATCTCCTGTAACAATATCGTAAAAGAAGTCATCTCCCTTGTCAATAATGTTTCAGTAGTAGTATTCCTTTCATTCTTGTTTGTTCTTTTCTGTAAGCTTGTGCTAAACCTGCTGTGAAAAGATTTTATGGTAGTCCAGTTATTCAGTAAAGTATTTGATTTTCAGTATCTCTATTTGGGTTGTGATGCATTTTCATGTGATGCAAAAGTCATTTTGAAGTTTGAATTTTTGATTCAGCTACTTTCTTTTGGTGATTCTCATTGGTCATAGGAACTGGTCTATCACTTCCAGGTTTATCCTCAATATTCACTTCACCAGCTTCTGATGCACAAAATTTTATTGCCTACCCATTCAAAATATTTTGATGAACAGCTTCATCATAAACAACTTTTTGACAATAATGAATGTCACTAGTGTTCACTTTTTCCATTATTAAAAATTCAATCGCTGTTTTACACTCATTGATATAGCTGGCATACTTGCTTCCATAATAGTGGCAACTGACACAAAATGAGTGGGCGTGGGTTAAGGAGTTCTGGAATATTAATAGTAAGGGAATGAATTTACAAGATGGCAGTCCTGTCGCTTTGTGTGAACACTTTTGCTCTCTCATTGTATTACAATGTGAATTACATTTCAGCTTCCCCTCATATTTATTAATAAGATATATTAACATTAACCAGCTGAATGCTTGCTGATATTTAGGATGGATTGTTATTCATCTTAGTGTATAGTAGGGTGAGTATTTTTGAGAGCTTTGTTTTTAACAAGGATATCATTACTACTGTTAAAAGTAAGATAATTTTTTATTTGTATTATTCATGTAAATTAATACTTATCAAATAAATATTACGTTAAACGTTGTTTTAAAAGTAATTGTGTTTACTTAGTCATTGCCTTTAAAGATAAAGTTTTTAGTTACTAGGTCTGATATGTTATTTATGAAAATTCATGGGTAATATTATCACAGAACTCTATTCATCTGTTTATCCTTTTGTAGTTACTTATTTACTGTTATGCTATTTACTTAATGGTTTATTTTAATTAGAATGTTGCTTTTATATTATGTTGCTTTATTTTTGTTTTAAATTAACACATTTTTGTTATTTACAGGAGAATAAAAGTATGAAAGAATTAAGTGATACAGATAAAACATTTATCAGTAAAATAAATGATGAAGAATTTATTAAATTGTTTAATAACTATTGCGTATTTTTCAAAAAATGGAGAAAGAAGGTGATACCAGCAGAGCCAGTACATCCTTATGCTCAATTTCAAATTCATAATGAACCAGAAGATATTGAAATTATGAATACCGGTAGAGGATAAAAATTAGTTTTAAGTCATTCATATATTTATAATTTTTATACTTCGAGTCATAAAATATAGTTGTAGTAATAAAATTTGTTATTATTCTTGTACGTCTGATAATGGGATTATTTTATTACCTTTTTGAGTTATCTGATATTCCTGTTTTCCCCTCTTTTTAATCGGTAAATTTTGGTTGTTGGTACCAATTTATTGAGTAATTATTTTATATGTAAATATATTAAATTAAAATTACATTACCAGGTTTAATAAAATTAACAGGTTAGAAACCTTATGTTGACCACCAGGCTGAGTGAGGCTTGTTAATATATTCAGAGTTTTACGGAGACTTAATGATTAAGATAATTTTATTGTTTATTATTACATATTTAATCATCATTAAATAACTCTCTTATCAACTTACTAAAGTTGATTATTGAGAACATTAAATAAAAATAAGTTGTTTTTTTAGTTAGAAAATTATGAATGTAATTTTGACACCCCATTTTGTTGGTTTGTTGGATAACTTACACAATGTTCTCTTTCTAAATTACTAAACTAACATTACAGCCTCACAAAAAAAAAATCTACCTCACTGTCATTTAATTCTGAGAAATACACTTCTACAAAATATAATAAAAATAATTTAATATTAATAAGCAATCTACTTGATGATATTTATAAAAGGTAGTTGGTTATTGAGCAATTACTAAGAAATCACTAGATTTTATCAGACGCAGAAATAAAGATATTCAAATATATCAGATCTTATTTTTGTTTTATAAAATACTCTTTGCAAAGCTTGTAGCAGCTGGGTATTCAGACTTTCACTACACTCAAACCCTAAACTTAGTTTTAGCATGCTGTAACAAAAAATATTAACCAAGCAAAATCAGTTTGACTTGTTATCAGTAAAAAAGTATATTCACATTTAGCAGTTTAAGGGTTAATTTAATTAAAATTTTGTGGATGATTGCTGCATGTTGAATATTCAAGAACATACTTTTTTTAAATAATTAATTTACTAAAAACTCATTTTTGTCATGAAAGTACATATTTTTATACAGTTTAATGTGACTATTTTGCACCCAGTTTATGCACCCTTGTTCCAGCAATAAGGTGCTACAATTAATATTGCTCTTGTGTCAAAAGTATGACTTGTAAATTAAAGTATTAAGAGAACCAAACCATATCACATCCAAAAATGGGGTCATTGTTTGATTGGGTAGATATCCTGATATGTCTGCATGGGACTTTTTTCTTTGCGATTTTCTCGAGAAAAGCTGAATATTGTGAATATTGAGTGCAAACATTAGCGGAACTAAAATTAAAAATTCAAGAAGTTCCATGCGTTAAGCCGGCCATGTTACGGTGAGTAATGGGAAATTCTCAATTAAGACTACAAGAGTTCATAGGTCTTAATGGTGTCCACCTGTCAAGCGTTATTTTTAAAAATTACAATGGCATTTATTACATAACTAATACAAGAGTTTTAAATTTTCCTGTTTCATTTACGTACTCTATAAATATTGCAAATCTTTAGTCTATTATGTATGACAAATCATATGTTTTTCAGATTTTCAATTATAAATATTGAATTTATTTTATGAAATTTTAACTATAATAGTTGCATTACATCTTTTTGAGCATTGCTCAAAAAGTGAGTTAAAATTCAATTTAGATTAATAATAATAGTAAAACATTATGTCAGGTCTTCATTTGTTTACAAATTAATTTTTCTGTTAATCTATCAAATTAATTTCATTACTGAGATTTGTCATAAAAATTGAGGAAAATACTTCTGTTTTATTGTTTAACTAAACTAAACTTAAACCTGCATAAAAAATATTATTTGCTGTTTTAAAAGCAATGATCTTTTTCAACCATAACTCTCATAAATAAATGTATATTTATGAGTTCATTATAGAAGCAGTGGGGGTTGTTTACGGACTGGAAATTGCTGTTGGTGTTATCTATCAAAAGTATTTGGGACTGCTTGGACCGTCAGCTACTTTTGACAAAGTTTGTACTTTATGGATTATCATTAATAGTTAAGTTGTATTTAAATGATAGGAAAAAAATACTAATTTTTTTTTTTAATATCAGAGCCTTTCTGTTATTGAAATTACAAATTGGTATGTCCCAGCACTTGATCTTGGAGAATTTTTATTTCTTGCATATGTAAATGGCCTTCAGACTCATAACTGCACCTTATTTATTCTTAGTTCTATACCGATGTAAACAGAACAAGGTTATAAAACGTTTTCTAAGTAAAGTTTATCAAAGATAGTGAATGACAAACAAAGAGAAAACACAATGCATGTAGAAAAATCATATTTTGGAAATGAACTAGCACTATCAAGCTCACAGAATCAACAATTCAGTTGTGTGTTAACACTTTGTGCTCTGCATTATTATTGCTCATTGTTTAGTATTTTTATGTCGTTTTATCTTGTTGTTTTTATTATTACCTGCAGTTTAATCAGTAATTTATTTTCCTTTTGTCTTTTTTTTATAATTTTATTAATGCTATAATAATGTTATGTTTTAATTGAGGTAAATTCTGTGTTTTAGTTTTATTTTTTTTTTATGTGATTATTTATTCTATTTTTTTATATTAATAATGATGGCCACTATAAAAGGTAAAGTCAATGAGAAGTGGGTAAAATTTATAGTACTTATGTTTTTTGCTCAAAAAACATCCATCAGTTCCTATAAACCAGGTGTGAAAAATGAATGAAGTGCTCACCAGAATTTAACATTGAGTGAACATAAAATCGGAGATGAGAAGTAGATGTGAAAAGAAAGTTGATACAGCTGATTTTAAAAAAAATGTGAGGAATTTGTTAAAAATTATAGAATTTTTACAATAATGAACCACTAACTTTGGTTAAAATGTTAAAAGTAGTAAATGATGAGCCAGATTTGCCTATTTTTTTTTAAATGCATTTTGAAAAATTTTTAAATCATTAGATTAGCATATTTGGTCCAGAAATTGGGAAATATGATTACTGACAGAGAAGAAATTACTATCAAAAAGAGTACTTGAGCATAGTTAAACAACACAGAAAGAAAGACAAAACATAATCCTATCAGGAGAAAACATTTACAGTTTTACATCAACATTTTACAGTTGGGTTTTCGCCCAACTGTAAAATGTTGGTGTGATACAACAATTACATCAGCCAAGCAGGTATTTTTTACCACTGAATTAAAATCTAATTTTGCCAAAGGCAGACTGATCATTTCTGTTCACATTGTAAGTGATTTTGTTGAAAGTGGGCTTTTAGTTTTTGGTGTGAAGAGAATTTCTGCTGACAGTCATGAGACATTGAGAAATGCAAAAATCCATATTCCATTTTTTGGCTGATTACTTTACTTTCCTAATTGCAGCATAGCTATAGAGCTATTGATGCCAGGAAAGTAAAAATATTATAGTAATGTATACGCTGTTTATTCCTCTTTCCTTATGCATTTTATTTATTCCTATTAAAATATTAGAAATGCTTCCTGACAGCTGAAAGGTATTTCTGTCTCGAATGGAATCTATTTAAAGGCTAGAATGACTGGGTTACAGAGGAAATCTTGTAAACCAAATTAAATTTCTTGAAAATTTTCTTTGAAAATGACTAAATCTAAAATGAATTCCAAGTTTACAAGTACTGTGTAATGCCTCAGTGTGAAAGTACTACCATTAAAACTCCAAAAAAATTGTTTATTTAACTGTATACATGTTTATTTAACAGTGTATATAATTTCACTTGAACTTTATGTTCCGGTCATATTTTGCATTTGATTGTACATGTTTTGCAATCACACTTTAGCTGTATGTAGCTTACAGCATCATCTCCATACGATGCTCTTGAGGACCTAAAATCAAATTTAGCCATTATTATATCTGTTTAATTATGAGATACGTTTTTCTTCTGACAACTAACCTCAAGACCAATATGGTCTTGAGGTTGTGGCTTGGTCGGCAATGTGTATAGTTGTGTACTTACATAGAAGTATTGATATTTTGGAATTCCACTAAGCAGAAATCATTATTTGATGCCAAAAAAATTCCCATCATAACCACATCAATTTTGGGCAAGTTACTGTTGTTGGCTTTTGCGAACCTTGCTTCCATTGCAAAGACTTGTTGTAGTTGTCGTACTATTACAGAAAATCGTATAACACCTGAAAAAATATGTTTTAAAGCAGAAAATCAATAAACCACATAGACCACCCTAAACAACAATCTGACGTTTTGCAAGACATGACGTCCTCGCAGACTCACATCATAACATCTTTCTTAGATTGATTTCGCAGAACTCATATCACACCTGGTCTTCCCTGGAGTATTTATACCCCTACCTTCTTTACCTGCCAGACTGGACCCAACTCGAAGCATGAGAATGATTGCCCACCCTTACACTTTCCCATTTCCATGAAATTCCTACCCTGATCCAGTAACTCTTCTCATGGAACAAACATTTGTTTAATTGTGTCAGTGGTTACAAATGATGATTGTTAAACAGACCTGTTACCTTTACTAAAAGGTTTCTTTAGCCCCTTTTTGGATTCTCCCATTATTATGTTTTCTACTACTTTCTTCTTAATTGGCAGGAATCCATTACTCAGGTCTGTTATACTGGTTTTGTTATAATAGATATCCTGCAGCATTACTAAACAGATCTGTTCAGGATGATATCAACCAGTTATTCTACTGACGGTATCAGTTCTATAATTTCAGAAGTGAAGAGAACAACAGTATTATAAAAAATATAATAGAAATATTCACAACATTTTTTTTTATTACAAAATTTTACTATACCCAGTACTATTTGACCAAAGTTGATATGAGGAGAAGGACATTAAAAATTTTCTAATTTAGGTTGCAGCAGATTAAATCATTAATCTGAACCTGCTGTACAAGTTATAGCATAAAAAGATTAATGCTTCATGTTATATCATAACTGTTTTATTTTAAATTAAGGGGCATTGACTGTTGCAGTCATTAATATCAATAGCACAGAACTTATCCATCAAAGGTTAATCGTTCCTAGCAGTTTTAACTCTAACCATTTGAAAGCTGTTTTCTTTTTTTAAGCTTTGACAGTAAGTATTAATTCTTAATACTATATGAAGATGTTCCGGTTTTCAAATCATTAAGTTGATAGATTCAGTTTACTATCTTACTCAGGACCCTGTGATTGATGTGAATGCCATGTTGCAAATACTATAAAAATTATATGTATGTTGTTATAAACATATGGTGCTGGTAAGTTGTGTGATTTTTTACTTGTTTTTGTTTTTTTATACAACAAGAAAGAACCGTGTTGAATGTTTTTCCAACAATTTACATAATTAGAAGCTCATTCAATTGTTATAAAGTTTTTTTATAAAACAATTTCTTAGTTCTGTTTAAAGATGACTTAGATTGGATTTACTTGACTTATAATTTTTTATATAATTTTCACGTATTTGTTTAATTAACTTAAAAAAACCATATTTAATAACAAAACATTAATCGAAAGAATGCATATAATTTATTTTTAAGTTTGTGATCAGTTCATATTCAGTAACAGTTATAGTGTCTGTGATTAAAGTCTAGATTAAATTATAGATTTTATTCATGGTTTGAATAACTAATTTAGATTTAAAGATTTATAAAACATAATTATATTTAACAGTACAGTCTAATTTTCATAAGTAGGTTTGAAATTAATGAAACACTCAATTTTTTCTGGAGTTGTATCACTGTAGGTAATGAAAGTTTGAATAACTAATTTAGATTTAAAGATTTATAAAACATAATTATATTTAACAGTACAGTCTAATTTTCATAAGTAGGTTTGAAATTAATGAAACACTCAATTTTTTCTGGAGTTGTATCACTGTAGGTAATGAAAGTTTGAATAACTAATTTAGATTTAAAGATTTATAAAACATAATTATATTTAACAGTACAGTCTAATTTTCATAAGTAGGTTTGAAATTAATGAAACACTCAATTTTTTCTGGAGTTGTATCACTGTAGGTAATGAAAGTGTATTCTAATTTGAAAAATAGTAATTCAGTTAGAAAGAAATTGAAGAAAAAATTTATTTTCTAATTAAAATTCATTAATATTAATGTTATTATTAATTGCTAGTAGAGTGGAAACCATCATTGGCTTTTTTTTGTTTTTGTTAAAAGAGGTGAAGAAACTCCATTTACTGGCGCCAAGGCAGTGTTAGGCTCGCTAACAGGTTCCACAAGATGTTATTAGGTGTGTATATGTTCCTGTGCACTACCGACTAAACCTCCACCCCTCCTGGAAACTGCATATGTGGCACTACTTCAAGAAGGGACAAACGCCCACTCACACAATCCGTCACCGCAAGTACAACAGGGAACATCCAAACAAATTCACTACAAAAAGAAAGACATAAGTCACACACACATAACAAATTAAGCCAAAAAGATCAACAATCATGCACACAAACACCAAACACACAAACAAATCAAGGAACAACCAAAAACACACACAAAACGCAATAAAGCTACAAGAAACACCCAACAATACTGTCAAAACATAGTATTTACCAAACGGAGACTATCTTTCTCCAATAACAGCAAGAGACGCCATCGGGCACCACGAACGAAGTCCCCACGGCTTTGTTGCACCAAGGCGACCTCCAGATGATCAGGAGACCCCCCAAGGCACTGAGCCGCGAGCTTGTTCGACCCGGCACCCTTCGACGTCTCCTCCCCTTTGCAGCATAGCATATAGTTTCGTCATCACCTTCCTAGTGAAATTTTCCACAGCTTTCCAGCTCTCCTCATCTTCCAACAGGATCCCTTGCGTTTCATTCGGCGTGAACATACGGTCACGATCTTGCGTGTCTAAAATTTCCAAGCGATCTGTGTGAAAAGAGGGCACCAGAAATATACGGGCTCTGGGGTCTCATCTTCCTCACACTTTGGGCAAATATCCGACTGGTCCAAGTTAAACCTATAGAGATATACGAGGGTAAGTCAATTATTATCAATGTAATTATAAATTTTATTGCAATACAAATAGGAAACTTACATGTACATAATTTTTCATCATAGTCCCCGTGCATTTCAATGCACTTGGCCCATCGTTGCACAAGCTTCCTGATGCCCTCATAAAAAAACGTTTTCGATTGAGTTACGAGCCAGGAATGCACCGCTTCTTTAACTATTTCGTCCGAGGTAAATCGACGGCCCCTTAATGCCTCTTTGAGTGGACCAAACAAGTGGTAGTCAGAAGGGGCAAGATCAGGACTATACGGAGGATGAGCCAGTACTTCAAAGTTGAGTTTCAGCAGTGTGGACGTGCATTGTCGTGCAACAACACAACACCTTTCGACAGCAGTCCTCGGCGTTTGCTTCGAATTGCAGGCTTCAGCTTGGCAGCATCTCATTGTAACGCGCACTGATTATTGTCGTGCCTCTTTCCTCATAATGTTCCAGTACTGGGCCTTGTGAGTCCCAAAAAATCGTAAGCATCAGTTTTCCTGCGGACGGTTGATCACAGAACGTTGCTCTTGTTTGGCGCAAACAGAAAGCAGAGCAGCCATGGTTAACGGCAAGAAAGAGATAATGAATCTAATCTAGCAGCATCAAACCAGCACAAACATAACAATTAAACCACGCATGAGTCATCTACGCAACACGACAGTATTATCAACATAAACAAAAATATAACTAAATTGGGGATAATAATTGACTTACTAATTAATTAGTAAGACTAATTGGTAGACTTAATTGGTGACTATATAGCCACCATGGCCTGCCAGGAACTGCATAAGACTTTATCCCAGCGAACCATGCACCCTTTCACACCACCCCTTCAAGAGGCAATGTGTCCACCGACCCCTCATGCTTTGGTCCCCTCTCTCTTGCCACAATTCCATGAGCGTACCTGTTATTATCTTAATTGTCAATCTCCTGTCTACAGGCTGCAAATCTCCCATCTCGCTTATTCTCTTCCGTTGCAGCAATACTAAGTCTATCGGCATATGTCCGGCCAGCACTTCCACCGCCACTAACGATACTTTTCTATATGCTGATATAGCCCGCAAATAGCACCTCCTGTAAGGGATTCCATTATCCCTCTATGTTTACGGTTTCTAGCTCCTCCCGACCACAACTCGGCTCCATACAGAAGAGAGGAATAAGCAACTCCGACTAGCAACCTCCTTCTCTGTTGCTGAGGTCCACCTCTATGTGGCACCTGATTGGCTTAGTGAGTGTATTAAATATCTGTTTCTCTTTTGTTTACATAAACTATTTTAAGTATGTTGCAGTCCTTCAAATACCTGAGGAACATGCATGTACCTTGTATGATACCCCAGGATCATGATTTAAGACCTAACATCAAATTTTTTGACGCTAAAAAATATTACTATTCATACAACATGAGCAAAATAAACAAAAGGGTACTCGAGGATCATTTACATAAAATAAAAATCTAGAAGTAAATACACATTTCAGTTTTTTAAAAATCTTCAGGGAATTATTGTAAAGAGATTATTAAAGATTTAAATGCAAAAAAAGCACAAGAAACAATATCTGTGAAGCAGTAGACAAGAATTATCTTCGAGTATTCATGAAATAAATAAAAAAAAACATTGAAAATGATAAAAATGCTGCAACCTAGCTGTGAAAGCCAGGCTAAAATTGGAAGGTCCACTTACAATATGATCTGTATAGACTGACCTCTCCATCTTGACTAGTTACTCAATTCCTCTTGTATAAAATAACAAAATATAATGGCTTATCTCAAGAAAAAATGAGAATATTATTTTTTAAATATTATGAAAATTTCTCTTTTTATTACAAGATGTACAAGGCTATAAAATTTCATTAAGATTAGTTACAAAATTAAGTGATTATAAAAATATGTTAAAAATATATTGTAATTAATTGATGTTCTGATTAAGCTAAATACTATTTATATATTAAATAGTATAACTATAATTGTTGTAAGTGACTTGACATGAGTCATCAGTTATTTACTTCTAAAAGTAACAAACATCCAATTCCAAACTTATTAGAAAAATTAAGTAAAGGTAGGTACCTCCCTATACACCTTCCAATCCAATCTGATCTGATGCCCTAAATGTAGGATGGCAAATTGTGTAGTGTGTATATTGATCGTCCTAACCAAAAAGTTGGAATCCGATTTAGGATTCAGTATTCCCCATTTGACTAGCTGACTTAGGACAGACCTCCTCCACTTTCCTTAATAGATCGGATAGTGTATAGCCCAGTCGGGCGTTGGTTCCGATTATTAGTTTGTTTTCTTTTCAACGGACAGCAAGTTGTTGTCCACCTGGACCGGTCTAGTGGTTAACACGTCATCTCAAATCAGCTGATTTTGAAGTGATTTTGAAGAGATTTTAAGGTTCAATTCTTAGTAAAGGCAGTTACTTTTATACAGATTTGAATACTAGATCGTGGATATCGATGTTCTTTGGTGGTTGGGTTTCAATTAACCACACATCTCAGGAACGGTCGACCTGAGACAGTACAAGACTACACTTCATTTACATTCATTCATATCATCCTCTGAAGTAATACACCATAAGGTATTACTTCAGAGAATGATATGTGATATATGAGGTTCTGGAGGCTAAACAGAAAAATAAAAAAAGAAAGCAAGTTTTGATGTGGGCTTCCTAAAAAATGATATCAAGACTGGGATGATTGCCTTTTTGAGTAAGCAGTTTGAACCTCGACCATATTAAGAGATGTTTTTGTCATATTGCTATTAAACTTGAAATTTCTAACCCAAAAACTTATGGGACAAATATTAAAAATTTTATTAAATAAATTTAATGTTCATCTTTAATTTTTAACAACAATGACATAAAAAATAACAATTTTCTTCATGAAACTTTATACTGTATTACTTAGCTTAATGATTATACTAAAAATCAAAAAGCATTTTTAACTAGGGAGCAGCATTTAATATATGACATGACACTTTCAATTGTTAATCAAAATGCTTCACCTGCTTTATTTTAAGTGTGTCAGGATATACCGGTAAAATATTTTACATAACCCATTTCTCTTAAAAATTCAGTTTGAAAAAACTATATTACCAGTGGCGTCATCTGAAACACCAGCTACTTAATTGCAAGGAGGAAAGACACTTAATGTTTAAATTACCTTAAAAATTATATATATATATATATATATATATATATATATATATATAAATGATATATCGTGTAACACGACATATACAGATCGTGTAACACGACATATACAGAGTCATTCACGGGAACCGGATGTTTTTGAAGTGGATTGTACTCGGGCGTTCGTGGTGGGAGGGGCACGTGGCTGGTGTCTGACGTTTCCTTTGTTCATAGCATTTACATTTTAGTCGTTGAGATGGAGCCGTGGACGCGTTGGTCAAGTTGCGTATTACAGTTTTGTGCGAAATGACGAATCCGTAACTGCTGTTCAGCGAGATTTCCGCCGTCAGTTTAATATCCATCGTAATGCAAGTGTCCCGTCTCGTAACACAATATTGCGATGGGTAAACAACCTTCGAACAAGCGGTTCAATATTGAAGAAAAAACCACCGGGTCCCCGACGAACTGCTAGCACTCCGGAGAACATCGAACGAGTAAGGGAAGCCATTGTCAGAAGCCCACGCCGCTCTATTCAGAGGCATTCAGCAGCGCTTCAAATGAGCACAAGTACGGTAAGACGAATTCTGCATACAGACCTGCATTTCCATCCTTACAAGATAGCCGTCGTGCAGCAGTTAAACGAGCAAGATTTCGCGCAGCGATTACAATTTTGTCGATAAATGCTTGCCATTTTTGAAGAAAATGAAAATTTGTTATTGTTAATGAGTGACGAAGCCCATTTTCATTTGAATGGCTTCGTCAACAAACAGAATTACCGGTATCGGTCAGAAAGAAACCCACATCAGCTTCACGAGAGACCACTTCATAGCCCAAAGATGACTGGTGTGCAATAGGAAAGGTCGGTGTTATTGGACCGTATTTTTTTGAAGAAAATACGCTGCCGTAACTGTAACAGCTGATCGTTACATTGCGATGTTGAATACGTTTTTCATCCGTGAGTTACGAAACTGGGGAATCGATTTTCAAAATGTGTTATTCCAGCAGGATGGAGCTACAGCGCACACAGCGAGGGCAACGATGGCTGTTCTCCGTAACTTGTTTCCGGGACGGATCGTTTCCACATTCGGCGACATTCCTTGGCCCCCTCGGTCCCCCGACTTGAGTAGTTGTGATTTTTTCTGTGGGGGTTTCTGAAATCGCGTGTGTACGGCAATAAACCGCGTACATTGGAGGACCTAAAGATCGCAATTCGTCATCACGTCACCCAGATTGATGTAGACATGCTGCAAAGAATTGAGGCCAGTTACCGTGAAAGGCTACAACAATGTATTGCCCAAAATGGACATCACTTGCCGGACATAATTTTTCGTTCATGAGTAAGTAACAAATGCTTTGATTTAACAAGTGTTTCAGTATTTTTCAATTGTAGAGGAGAATGTCCTCTACATTTTGTGTTTGAAAAACTTTTCTCTAAAACCAATAGATTGAGAGAAAAACGCATTTCAAAAACTTTTTCAGTTTTTAAAAAATCTATGGGAAGGAGGATGTTAAAAATCTGGAGTTAAGCTTTCCTCGTCACTCCTAACATATGAAAAAACATCAATCGGTAGATAAGGATTTTCAAATAAAAATACAAATTGACTGTACTTGTGTTATCACTGCAGCCAAAACATTAATGTTTTGCTTTGTATGCCGATGCCGACGTTATAATTCATTGGCCGAGTCATTCATTCACTGTCATAAATTAGTGAAGTTCTACTTTACCCTCATTGTGAAAATATTGCGACATATATTCACAATAACTATCAAAAAAAGTTTACTGATGTTTCATTATTGACCAGGATTTCAATAATTTTTAAAAAACAAAATAATTTTCACATACTTTAATGTATTTCTACAAAAAAAATGCATATAGCCTCGAAGGTTTCAGGTACGATTTATGATAATTGGAGGGATATGGCTGCACTTAACTGCAGGTTAGCGTACTTTCGTACAGCAACTAAAAATGGTGGTGTGGTAATTAAGCTTTCTTTTACACTAATGGATTCTCCCAAAATGGTATTACGTTTTTCTTTGAACGGTTTTACCATTCTCAGCAATTCCGTAAAACATTGTTCATTCTTTCGTAAAAACGTTTGGAAATCGTCCGAGTTCAATCGATTCAACAATATCGAATGTATAAATTTCTTTCTTTCCTTTAACCAATTTTTTGCTCATAATTTTCATTCTGGTGGGTTCTTTTGGAGGATTAACACTGTTCCTGTAAGAGCAACGCCAATTTTTTGATTTTTCAACAAAAACAGTGCCATTACGAGGGTGTGAGGTCAGGAGTCTCAGTGATACTGACTAATGATGTAAGTCATTAGTCAGTATCACTGACTATGTCAACTATGACTATGACAATTTCTTTCTTCCCAGAAGAAAGAAATTGTAGTGCAGATAGCCATTTCCTTCCTAAATTGGAGATCGGATCCGAAGGTGTGTAAGGGCCTTAAGTAGTAAAGTAGTCTTCCCTTACCTTCTTTACTGCACCAAATATATGTTTGTATGTAGGATGCTAAACCTACTTAAATTAGCCCTACAAGTAACATCTTCATTCCATTTACCACAGCTGCTGGCTGAATTATAAACATCATTACTCTCAGAGTAAGCAATTTCTTTTTTTTCAATATACAATGCATTATAGCATGCTGCTAATCACATTTAATATATATATATATATATTTTTAATTCATTCAGAACTATTGTTACGTTTTTGATTAATTCAATGAAGTTACTAATGAAATTATGAATTATTTTTTATAAAGTGAAAGCAATATTTTAAGGAAATGTAACATTATGTATATTATCCACATTAGATTTTTAATTTTCTGCTTCTAAGCCCATTTTTCAGGTTTTACGGAGTACAGCTAAGAGATATTTTACGTTGTTTACATTGTTGCAGCCATTTTATAACTGTAAAGGTTTTCCAAATATATACACATACATATGTTTCAAAATAATGATATTGTTTAAAAATATATTTAATTCATTAAAATTTGCATATAAAAATCTACATCTCAGTTGTTATGCCGAGGAAAATGTTAAAAATTAAGCAGTTAGATTTATACTTAAGCTAAAATTTTTCTCATTTTGGGTGACTCAGATTTTATAAATATATATATTTTTTTTAAATTTAATTTTCAAAATAAAATAAAAAGCAATCAGTAATGCATTCCATTTTGATGTCAGGATTACTTTCCTCTATATTTTTTGTAACTGATTTTCTGTTGTATAAATTGGATCAATTGGAAGTCCAAATCTTTACATGTTATAACTTAAATGCTATAACTTAAATCCTTACATGTTATGAGTGAAATCTAATCTTTATTTTTCTTACAGTTTCTCATGCCATCATTAATTATTTTCTCACTTGGTAACTCTTTATTAAGAATTTAGACCACCAAAAACACTTTTTGGCACACAAATCTGTAATAAATTATTAAATGATTCTGTAGGTTTTTGGTTAAATGTTGCTGTTATAAAAGCTTCAGCCAAATTTATGAAAGTCAGTGTAATTATTTTAGCATTCGCAGGAGATATACTGATTTCTTTGGAGCAATAAATATCTAAATTAATTTTAAAATCTGTGAAATTCAAAATTTGAATCTTTTCATCAAGCAGAAGTTGAGAACCCTTAATTTTAAAATTTATAAGATTTTTTTTGGAGTTTGAATTGGATAAAAAGGTTTATAATTGATCATTAATCTATTGTCATTAGCTAAATTATTATTATTTTTTCTCGATGAGTCAGAGAAATATCATTTACATAGCCCCCATAAATGGGGGAGTGTTGGACTCGCATGGGTTTGGCTATATGTAACTAAAGGTCTGTGTGTACCCGTACCCTACCAATTAAAACTTCTTTCTCACCGTTCCTCCACTCCCATGGCCTGACCCGCAGTCAAGCATAGGCTTCGAGAGGTGCCTTTGAGTTCAGGGGTTTGGGAGTCCCCGTGCTTCATTGCTGCCGCCCATCTATGCAAGCACAGATGAATGGCGACTCCACAGAGGACTGCCCTTCTTCCCCTCGCTCCCCGGTCAGTTTCTTCACCTCGATGTTAGAGGTCTTTTGACAAGTAAAAAGTCATTATGACTCATCAATCCTCTCCATTATTCTATATTAGTCTGCACCCCACTCTCAGAGCTCAGCTTTCTTCTTTTTGATAATATAGTAGGCAAGCTGCTCAACCGCATTCTTCTTTCCCATGTAACATGATGTTAATAGTATTATCTGGTGTAATTCCTGTAAATCCCAATTATTGCTTTATGCTCAACCACCGTGGGCACACATAGAATGTGTGTTTGCATATATCCAAGTCACCAAAATACACGCATAGGGATAAATTCCTCCTTTTAAATCTATGGAGATTTTAACACTCCACGGCTAAATTATATTTACAATCAACTCAAATCATAGGTAGTGTTCTTTTTCTTGGTTGTTGTTGAAATTTGTTATTATTCTCTTTCAGTCACAATTATGATAAATGTTTTCAGTAACTTAGAACATCCCTTCTTAATAATTTTGTAACTGCCCTTCTCTCATTGTTTATAAAGTTATCTATCAAACTGTATGATTTTTAAAAATCCTAATAGAATGCAATAAATCTTGAGTTCGTTACTCTCAGTATATTAAACATATTGTTTCAAAACATATTGATCTGAATGAATGTGTTTTTCTCAGAAAACATCTTTTTGTCTTTTAATTATTAATCATACATTGATAAGTTAATGTTGAGATAGCTTTTTATTGTCATTATCATTTCCATTCAAACTACAATTTAATAGAATTTTTTACTAATTTATTTTTGTACAACATTGTTTATTATGGTTATTTATCAGTATGACAAAATGCCTTTAAACTTAAAAAAATTATTTAAAACATTACCCATTTTCATAAAAAAATCTACATGAAACTAAACTTACAAAAGATTTTTCAGAATTATTTTTCAGCTTGATTCAAACATTTTACTGTATACTAAATACAGAACAGATTTACTAATTTATTCTACAACAATGACTTTTACAAAATGTCATCTTTAATACCACTGATAAAAGAAAAAAGCCAGCAATAAATTGCATAACTTTCCAGGCTACACAGGTTAAGTTAACAATTCATTTTTAAAACTTTGACACAGATGAACATAGAAATATCTGTAGTTATCAATATTATTTGGCTGTTCCAAAGTTAAATCAAATAAAATATGTATGGCAATTTTCAAATTGCCATTTCTTGCTTAATTATGTATACTGATTTTTATTTATTTTTTAGGTTATTGATAACGTGCTGACCAGCGTGGTGAAGTGTTAATGTCCTGCCTTTCATTTGGAAGATTTCAATTCCAGTCAGGCTTAAGATTTTTACAAATGCTACAAAACTAATTTTTTTATCATAAAATAGTAGGACTACTGTAACTTGGCATACACCCATTTTTATTACACAGTGAATAAATACAGAGCAACTCAGAAGTAAAGGTAAGTAATTTGGGAACAACAAG
The DNA here is from genome assembly GCF_047948215.1 of Lycorma delicatula. Classification (NCBI taxonomy): domain Eukaryota; kingdom Metazoa; phylum Arthropoda; class Insecta; order Hemiptera; family Fulgoridae; genus Lycorma; species Lycorma delicatula. Next base: position 54,429,453 of record NC_134460.1, on the reverse strand, counting down.
TATTCGAAAACGGTCTGTTTTCGAGTTACGGGGAGTAACAAATTTTTCCCGGATTTCATTTGCAAGGTAAAATGTCATACTGGAATTTTTAAAGCGTTAAATAAAGGGTAAACTTGATGGTTTCTTATGTTTTTTGCCCTAAAAAATTGAATAAAGCAGATTCCAGAACTGCATCTCGCGTAGTTTTCAAGATATCCAACTAAAAATTCGGTGACGAAAAACAAGTTTCGTTTTTTTTTTAGATTTGAAGTACAATAGCTTTGTTAAATGACTTATAAATGCATAAAATTTATTACTAAACTTGGAGAGAATTTAATTCTAAGAAAATTAATGTAATAAGTCTATGAAAAAAAAATCGGCTTTTATTATTAAAAACATTACAGAATTAAACCTAACAAAAAAATGTTATGAATTTGTAAAAATTAAAAACAACTGTTTTTAGCAGGTATAATAAAATAAATTAACATACATTCAAACATACATTAAGGTTCAACAAAACCTTTGAAAAAGGTTTTTTAATAATAAAAATCGTAATTTTTATTTTTCACTGACTTTAGTAGATCAATCTTCTCAAAATTAAATTTTATACAAGTTTTGCTAACGAAATTTACTATCTTTTAATCGTTTAACAAAGTTATTTTACTTCGAACCTAAAAACACGTGTTTTTCGTCGTTGAATTTTTCCGGTTTACTTTGGATATCATGAAAACTACGTGACACAGTTCTAGGACCTGTTTAATTTTTGAATGCAAAAAGCATAACAAATCCCTTATATACCTCCTTAAAAATTTCAGTATAACCTCATTTCATTGGGGACTGAAATCCGGGAGAAAAGTTTCACTAGCTGTAACTCGAAAATAAAGCGTTTTTGGATGTATGAAATATTCTACGTACTTAAAGCTCTAGAATCAGTTACCAGTTTATTTCCTTTTCGTCCTTAATCACCGTGTATATAAAATTATTATTTTTTACAAGTTGCATTATTATGCAATGTTTTAAAACCTCTTGAAAGAAATATTTTTGTACCCGTCTGTTTAAAAAAAAAAGAAGTTGAAAAATATTTATAGATTTATCAATATTACTTAGCTATTCCAAAGCTAAGTGAGATTTTTCACACTTATATAAGAAAGGTTGAATTTGACAATATTACCAGAATTATTTGCGAATTGTTTTACTACATAAATTATACAGAACAGCATGTTAACACTTGAATATTATTAATTAGTAATGACGTGCTTACAAATTTTTGGAACTTTTTCTACCAAAGGTCTTTGGAGCTAATTGCCTCTCTTAAACTTCAGAGAACTACAAAACTGGTAGTCATGTTGTAGTTATAAAGTGGAACGTAGGAGGAGAATGCAGTACTACCAGATACTCCTGAACAAGGAGCTGATAATTAATTACATAAGACTTTTGGGAAAAAAGTCCCGTAATTTGAAAGTTATTTGTATAATAATTAATAAATCTAAAGTGTTATCATGATTTAGTCGTGCTGTTTAATCTAATTTTTATAGTAAAACAATCATTACACAATTGCTCTGTTAATATTACTAAAGTAGAGATCGTGTGTTTAAGTTGGTCTGACATAGAAGTGTGAGAAATCCCACTTATTTGTGGAGTAGCAAAGTGCTATTATTAAAACAGATTGTATTTAATATATTTTTAAAATTTTTAAGAGAATGAGATGGATCTTAAAAATTTATTTTTAAGTTCCTCTACTTCTTAAAAATGTTATTCTTTGAATTAATTGATGACGTTTGCTTATGTTTACAAAATATTGTATATTTAATTTTTTTGTAACCTATTTGTCTGATCCATTTTATTCCATTGGATGATTTTCTATTGTTCAGTTATACAATAACTATGTAGGATTTTAGAAAATTAATTGCTAAAACAAATGAATTAATATATACTTATATTTGAATTATTATGTACTTATATTTCACAATATCTGTGTTTATCAAAGGTGCGATTAATAGATTAAGAAACGATTGGTAATTTATTAATATTTACTTTTTCAGATGTATTTAAACTCTGAATGAATATAAAACAAATGCTCTTTTGTTTAAATATTTTTTATTTTCTCTATTATTTGCTATAAGAATAGATACAAGATTTTGCATATTAAACTCTACGTAGTAACATATGTGAAATGTAATATAAATTCTATAATCGTATTATAACTTATTATTTCTTTTAATTTATTTATTTTTTTATATTACACATGTATACTGATACCTTACGTCATTATAAGGTTTGTGGTGTCAATACTCTTTAATTCAATTACTTCGGTATAAAAACTCTGTATATATTGTTATCATTCTTAATGCATTAAAATTATTGCACAAGTGATAACAAAATGAGGAATATTTATACTTTGTTCATTTTTTCTACTGTTCTGGTAATATATATGCTTTTTTTTGTATTCTATTAAAAAGTAAAATTAGGAACCAGTTAAAAGAATTAACAGAATAATATTTTAGTTTAAGATTATTATTTCTTTAAATAAAAAATATCTTTATTTCTAATAATGAGACTTTATTACATTTTACATCAATTTTACATTACAATTTTTTTAAATTGTAAACATATGAATTGTCAAATTGAACAAAATTTATAAATAAAATGTTTTTAATAACCTAATTCAAAACTTTTTTAGATGCCTTTGTGACCCTCTTCAGTGATCACACTAGGTTCAAAGAAATCTAAAAAATTTTTGAACTGAGTTATAAAATATGTAAAATTTGGTTTGGGTTATTTAAAGTTCATACTTTTTAATAATTTTTATTACCAACCGTCATGGACAAAAGCATAGTAGATTTTTATTAATAATTATTAATATTTCTGAGACAAGCATCAGTTAGTTTCATTTAAGATCTAAACATTTTAGGAATACTGACTTTTCTATGAGATTTACAACTTTTTCTTCTCTCATCAAATAGGGCAAGGCGTAAATAAATGTTAAGTAGTTCAGAACAAAAATAAAACAGGAAAAATAGATTCTTACCAATGTTATATAAATTTTTGTCTAAAAAAATGCATGCCATTAATACAAAAAAATGTAATTAAGATGTGGAAATCTTGATTTTTGTTTAAAATTATGTCTGAAAATCTGAAGAAGAGCAACAATTGGTCATAATCTAATATAAAATTAACTTAAAATATAAATATATTATTAATATTAAATAATTTTTAACCTAACCTCTGGCTTAACAATTAATCTTGTCGCCAACAAGGTGATCAAATGTAATTGAAGTACATATTCTCAAAGTCTTTTCATATTTTTATTAAAATAATTACTATTTATCACTTTTTATGGAGTACTAATCATTCTTCAAATGAGATAATAATACATTTTTAAGATTATGAATAATACTCTTTTTAATCCTCTAGGGAATGTTAAACAGAAATTTTTGTATATGTTTCCTAAAGATGCCGTTAGGATCAACTATGCCGCATTTCAGGTTTCTGGCTCTTTATGTGATGGGAGTATTGTCATTGAGTAAATTAACAAGTGCTATTACTCAATTTTATTAATTTATAGATTAGGTTGCCACAATCCATACTGCACAGTATCAGCTACTCACTTCAGTGAAATAAGAGACCAGTCCTGAGGGTATCATGAAAATAAATTCAATTTGCAACTAACAGCAATGTCCTTTTGGGTGTTCATATATATTTATTTAGGTATTAATATTTATTATTATTACTGTTTATGTGTGGTTTTTTAAGTTTAACAATGCTAAATTACTATTGATTATAAGTCTGTAATTACTGACCTTTGTGTAACATTGTCAGCAGAATATCCATAGATACGAAGGTAAAGTGATCAATTTTCTCCCTTCAAGGAGTATATCAATTCTATCTATTATATAGCATTGTTAGTAGTTGTAGGGTAGTTTATGTAGCCTCAGTCTACCCTATTAGATTAGTCCTGTAGATTTACACTGGATAAAGTTTTATGGTAAATGATGGATCTCCATCCAATCAAGTTGATACATCCATTACTACTTTATTTTATCATTAACTGGTTATAATTAAAATTTTTGAATGTCTTCATTCCTTAAATGGTTCGTTCTTGTCTCTCCTTTTAGCTTTCTAAGGAAATGCATCTCAACAGTCTTAATGTAATATGCTCCTATTTACTATAGACATGGTCCATGTTTCTGACATAAATAAAATCATTGGTAGTACTCTAGTTTTAGCAATTTAATAATTGTTTCAACTCAGCCTTTATTTCTTCTATATCTATTGGTGGTCCTACATAATTACTGTAAGCTTGTTATCTATTTTTATATCTATTATGTAGATGCAAGATATTACCACCTCAAAAAATTAAATTAACGACTTGTTCTAGACTTTTATCATTCAGTATTATCTTTTTCATAACAATTTCCTTGCCATAAAAAGCTATATTTTTTATTTTTTCTAAAGATATTTTTCAATCATATGTTTTTGCAGCTTCATTTTGTTTGTGTATTGGCATATGTTCAAATTCTGAGACACACCAACCAAAATAAAGTCGTAATTTTGTAAAAGAATAGATTATTATTAAAATAGTTTTAATTTCAAATAACTTTATATATTTAAACTATAGGCTGCAAATATGTTACTCGTAATGAGTGTAATATAACTTTAAAACCTAAGAGTTTTTTACAAACACTGTTATACTTTTGATTATGTAATATATTATCCATAATTTGGTAGTGTTTGATTATAAAAAAGAAAGGAATTGATTAATTAGTGATTGTAGGTTTTGTACAACTTATTTCTGCTAGGTTTTATATAAAATTTCCTAGTTGTATTGGTAAGGAACAAATCAGCCTTCATACTGTTAACATATGCTCTATTCTACAGTTTTTACTCTAACCAGTGATTCCAGGCATTGCTTAATATTTTATGATTACATTGAGCTTTAAATCAGCCACTGGGCTGTGTTAAATTATTTATTGAAAAGATATGCATTTTACCTTTATTTCTTTGTGTAAGTATAGTAGTTATCCACTAATCAATGTATTTTATTTGATTAGTGCATTGTAGTCTAACATAAATTCTAACTCCTGTATAACAAAACACTATGATGTTTCAGTGTTAGGCAGTTTAATTTATCATATCATCATGTTATGTTCAGCCTGATGGCAAGTCCCTGATACCACTGTTGTTTCTATCTATCATCTATCTCATGCTTTTCTTCTCATCTCAGATAATTTTCACTATCCTTTTGACATTTATTAACTTAAGCCTCATTCTTCCTCTTCTCTCTTTACCTTTAACGGAGCCTTCAAGAACTGTATTTATTAATCCTTTTCCCCAAATTATACGCCCGATCCAGTTTCCTTTCCTACTTTTTCATCAATATTGTTCTATCTTCATTTATCCTTCTTAATACTTGTACATTTCTTACTCTGTCTATCCATTTTATCTTCTCCACTTTCTTCCAGACCCATATCTCTAAAGCCTTGATCGTATCTTTTTCCTTTTTCACTGGTAACCATGTTTCACTGCCATACAGAAGTATACTCCAAACATAGCATTTTACCATTCTCTTCTTCAGGTTCAGATTGATGTTGCTGCAGAGTAGGTTTTTCTTTCTATAAAAGGCTTCCTTTGCCATTGCAATTCTCATATTAATCTTCTGAGAGATCTGTCCCGAGATATTTGTTTATTTTTACTTGTTCAAGTTTACTTCTGCTGTTACAACATCCACATCTTCTCTCTCATTCACCTTCATAACTTTTGTTTTCCTCACACTGATTTTCATCCCTTCTCAATCCTAATTCTAACTAATTTGTGAGATTCATTTATTTTTACAGCTGCTTTTTACTTCATGTACAATTCTCTGATCAGTTTCCTATCCTTCCAATAAACTCTCTTTTCTTTCAGAATCTCAAATAAGTTTTCCCACTGTACTTGTCTAATGCCCTTTCCATATCTATAAAACACAAGCTCAGACCTCTTCCTCTTTCAAAACATCTTTCTCCAATCATTCTAACTAGTTCTACAGCTTCTCTTGTTCCTTTTCCTTTTCTGAATCCAAACTGTTATTCTATAGCAATTTCCTCAATTTTTGTAATTAACCTTATTCATAACTCTTAGTATTATTTTTGCAACATATGATATATATGATATTAAGCTTATTATTCTATGTTCTCATTTTTTGGTTCCAACCTTTTTAGGTATCGGTATCGTTATTGTTTTAACAAAATCTTCTGGCCATACTCCTGTATCATAAATTGTATTGCACACTAAAAGAATTTTATCTACTCCTTCATCTTCTAAACATTTAAAGAGTTCTATTTGAAGTTCATCTACTCCTGTTGATGTCCTGTTCTTCATATCTTTAATAGCTTATACAATTTCAGATGTTAAATTTGGTGAGCCTTTCTCCTCTTCCATAACTTCTTCCACTTCAGCTTCTCATTTCCTTCCCCCTATATACTACATACAGATCCTCTATACACTCTTCCCATTGTTTCTTTATCTTATCTTCTTTATAAACATTTTTACCATCTTTCTTCTCAATTTCTCTCATTTTATAAGTAGGATTTCTTCTATTCCATATGGCGTTTTATACTTTCTAATACAACTTCTTTTTCTTTTCTAAATCTTCTATGTCCTGTCCTTTTAGCCACCTTTCCCCAGCTTCATATGTTTTTTTCCTTAATTCGTTATTCAACCTTTGATAGATTGTTCTGCTGTATTCTGCTTCTTTATTTTTATATTTTCTTCTTTCTGTCATTTTTCATATTATTTTTTGCGTTACCCAAGGCTTCTTTCATAGAAACCAATTCCTTTTTTTGCAGCTTCCTTCACAGATGATTTAATCCTTGAGCATGTTTCCTCTGTTGGTTCATTTTCCCTTTAATCTTGAATAATTGCCTATGTCAGAATTTCACCCACTTTTACTCTCCCTATGCCCTCTGGCACTTTTATATTCTATCTCTTTACCTTCATTGCAGTCTGAATTCTTTTTAATCTTATTTTCATTTCCATCATTAACAAAATATGATCATTTCCTGTGTTGGCTCCTGGAAGCCCATTTGCCTTCTTAACAGCATTCCTGTATCTATATTCAACCAAAAAATGAACTGTCTAAAAGCGAGATTCATCTGTTGGTCTTGTCCAAATATATCTTTTATTCGTTTCTATTCTTAAAAACCATATTTGTAATGAACAAATCCTTCTCTTGAAAAAATTCAATCAGCTTGTCTCCTCTTTCATTTCGCATTCCCAATCCAAACTTGCCCACTGTTTTTCCATCTTTGCCTACCTCCACCACTGAGTTCCAGTCCCCCATAATTATTTTACAGCAATCCTGCTCATTTTCTAATAACTTCTCAATGTTATTGTACAACTTTTCAATTCAACTACAACAATGTACAATGTTATTGTACAACTTTTATATTCATCCTTATACTCCGATGCTGGCATGTACACCTGAACTATTACTAGATCTTAGGCATCATTCCAGTCCTTAAAGCCATTACTCTATCATCCAGATATATTACTTTTTGTACTCTTTTTGCTACACTATTTTTTGCAGTTATTACTACTCTATTTTTTCCTCTTTCAATTCCTGAGTAATATAAGGTAACTTTACCACTTCTCAATTCTCCTCTTCCCTCCTGTCTAAGCTTGCTTATCCCTATTATATCCATTTTATGTATTTTTATTTCTTTCTTCAAGTTTTCCAACTTACCTGAAGACAATAATGTCCTCACTTTCCATGTACCTACTCTCACTTCTTTGACTTTTCTATGACACTGCTGTTGCTTCTACTAGATATCTGAAGGGGAAGTCATTTACCTCCAGAATATTTAACAAAAGAAGACAACATCATAATGCCTGACTAGGAAAAAGTAACACAGTGGTATTCTGTTGCCTTCTGTATCCTAATTCCATTGACGTCCTATAGAAGTTTATTCTGCTTTTGGTGGAAAATTCTCACCCCGGGACAATAGAATGCCCCAAATCCCTACTGCTCATCTGCCCTTCAAAAAGGCCACTGCCACTTGTAGGACTGGAGCTCCTTACCTTGGGAGCTGTTCAGTCCATTAGCTGCTTGTATATACCAACCAACTTTAATATATATAATCATTGCCCTCTCTCTACCACAGAAAGGTGAATTTCTCTTTATGAAATCTAAGAACTAACTGGCATTTCTTATATTCTGTAGTACTTTTAGAGAGGGCAGTTTCATTAAACATTTGTAAATGTGAGTTTAACTATTTATTTGCGCAAAGTAGTAAATATACAAATTTATTTATATACATATTTAAATAGTTGTTAATGTTTAGTGATGTAAAGTAAACAACAATTATATATTTATAATAATAGTGCTAAAAAAGAAAGTTTTTCTTCCAATCTTTGCTGTAATTTTTTCCTAGTTCAATGTTATGAGTGGTGCTGTTGCCTTGTCAAATCCTGTTGATGTAACTGATACAGAGATTAGAATTAATGTTCCAAATGCTCCTTTAAATATGGTTAAAGGAATGAAACCTCCTAAACTCGGAATACAAAGAAGGAAAAATGTTGGTGAATATATAAGTGACATTGAAGTTGACTCGGTAAGTTCATTCTTTTTTTTGACTTTTATATCAATATATCTTGTAAAATAGTAAAAAAAATCATTATTACAGAAAACTAACTGTAATAAACAAGTCTGTTATGTCTTAACAATTGTATTTTATTTTACCAAATTATAAAATTATTTTTAAGCTGAATTGTATTACATTTCTTTACTTATTCCATATTGTTTTGAACTACGCAAGCGTAAGATTCATTAAACTAAGATTGTCATTGATGTCTTAATTATTACAATATGATAACAGTTAAAGTTATTGTTAGGCTAGTTTTATCAAATATGGCAATCCCTATAATTCGGTAGATAAATAAAAGTAGAAATTTAAAAAATGATTTATATTTTCAATTTTTCTAGCATATCTAACATTTGATGCTGTTCATTGGTTTTATTTATTTTATAACATGTGTTTGAGTTGAAATATTCCCTATTCCCTAATAAAATTAAGTAAATAAAAATATATAAAAAGGAAACTTTATATTAGAAGAAATTTGATTAGGTATGCATTGTAAAATGAAAAAATTAGGAAACATAATCCTGATAATTAAGGAATTAGAATGTAACAAGATAGATGAAATTAAAATATTAAATTAAAATTGTACAGGCAGATAAAGTTTAACAAATCATTCAAACGTAGTCAAAATTGATAAAATGTATTTAGTTTTTACGCTGAATGGTTAACAAAATTATATACAAATTAACAAATCATTCCGCCCCTTGTATGTGTGTGTGTGTGTGTGTGTGTGTGTGTGTGTGTGTGTGTGTGTGTGTGTGTGTGTGTGTGTGTGTGTGTGTGTGTGCACGTGCGCATGTGTGAAAGTTTATGAGCACTCACATGCATATATGTGTTTTATAAGTGAGATCAATTCTATGATTATCAGCCATTAACAATTGTCAAAAATATGTGGTAAATTTGCACCCAATGTTGTATAAGTTTGGAAGAGATACATTAAATCAAGATTGGGCTGTTGACATTTTATCCTTAGGCTATACATTCAATTATCAAAATGCTACTACATGAGATGTTATAGGTGATATGGAACTATCAGGTTGTAAGGGGTGAAGTTAACCTTTCCTCCTGTGTCCCTTCTTCATCATTATATCTAGCGCCTTTAAATTATCCTCTGCAATAGTTAAATTACTCATTTCTTAATTAAAAAAAACAACAATAATAGTTATGTTGAAGAATTGATTACTTCCTTTATTATAATAAGCAAACTGTTCCTGAAATCTCTTTTTGAAGAATCTGGGTTTTTTAACAGCAAAAAGTTTTAATTCAATCATTTGCTTTTTATTTTACAAATTACAAAATTACACTTATGCTCCAATATCCAACCACATATGGTTCACATGCCCCAACCCACCTACCCGTACATAAATATACATATATATATATATATATGTGATGTGTATGTGTGTGTGTGTGTGTGTGTGTGTGTGTGTGTAAGAGAGTAAGAGAGAGAGAGAGAGAGAGAGAGAGAGAGAGAGAGAGGAGCATTATAACTTGTTAATATATATCCCATGAAAATCAAGAGAGTTGTTTTAGATCACTACACAGATGTTTTTATTTTGCATACTAGTACAAGGACATCTCATATTCCCCATTACTTTAATCAGATATTAATTAGTACTTAGTGTAATAATAAAATATGTTCTTGTATAAGTCTGTTAGGTATTTACCACTATTAAAAAGCATTTTTACTCATATCACAGGAGGAAGAAATAGATATGTACTATTCTAATATGTATAATCTTAACTAGAAGTTTTTATGGTTTTTATTTAATTTTTTTCCTTTTTTTGTAGGATTTTAAAACAGAGACTGTAGAGACTTTAAAAGAAGAAAAGCTTGTTAAGGAAGGTGACACTCATAAAATTAAAAAACCATTTCAAGGAAACTTAAAGAAAGATTTTGTAAGATATTCTTATTTTTTTAAACTTTTTGAAATAAATGTAACATTTAAATATTAATTTCTTTATATAAATCTTTAATGTAATCAGAACATAATAATACATTATATAGATCATGTCAATATAAGATAGATTATAAATATAAAACACATTATAACATAAAAAATAGGCGTGTTTAAAAATCATATTTATTATTTAAATACAAACACAAAAAATAATGTTAAGATAAATAAATAAATTAAATAGAAAAATTATTACAAAATAAATCACAATTCAAAAGCTGCTATTGAAAATTATTTTGAGCACGTTTTTATAAACATGTTGAATGAGATGCAGGCAAATTGTGTTTTGTTTTTTAATTATTATTATAAAAATTCATCAACAGGATAATATTGTTTCCGTAAAAGAAAATTTTTTAATCATCTTTTAATAAATTGGTGGTAAGATTTTTCAGATGTTCAGAAATTTATTAAAAATTGGGTTGAGGTGTATGAAAATGGTTCTGTTGTCCAATTTGGTAAAGGAGGATATTATTATTTTCTATTTTTAAAATAAGGACCATTATTTTTAGCAAAGATTACACTTTCATAATTTTAAACACAAGGATAAGTTAACAAATTTAATTTTCTAAATATAGGTCTATACAAGCCGTATTTGTGGGTCCAGATAAGTCTTAATAGCCTTGTCCAATAAAAGGATTATCTTCCTGAGTCCCTTTGTTCTTTCATAAGGACAAAGATACCGATTGATTTTAATATCTAAAATGATAAAAATTTATAGTTAGTTGTAGATGCCTGATATCCTTCTATAAAAACAATATTTACTTAAGTCTTGAAAACTTTTTTCTGTTTTATTTTCATTATTGCAGTTGAAAATAAAATTAAAAAATGATAAATTGAGTAGAAAAAAATAATGAAAAATTATTATGACTATTTTAAACATATTTTATTCATGTTCTTATAAAAGGATGTTTTGTCTTTGGAAGGTATGAAATAAAACTGATTGTTCTTTCCAAAAAAAAAATTAAACCTATAAAAAGAATAGGAAACTTAATAAAATGTATTACAGTTATAAAAATGTACATAATAATATTTGCATATGATATCTCATTTAAATATTGTTTAACATAATTTACAAAAAATGAAATACTACTTAAAGTTTCACAAATTTATACAAAACTACTAAAATAAGATAAGTTTCACAGTTTATAATATTGTTAATAATATTACAAAATAAAGAAAACTAGAATTATAAAAGAATATGAAATCTGATTTTAGATTATAAGAATTGCAGGCATACTAACTAACTAAAATATAAAGGCTGCATACAAAATAAATAAATACAAAAATAAGTACAGCAATACAAAATCATTACAAATTAAAATTAGATAAGTTTCACAGTTTATAATATTGTTAATAATATTACAAAATAAAGTAACTAGAATTATAAAAGAATATGAAATCTGATTTTAGATTATGATAACAATTGCAGGCATACTAACAAACTAAAATATAAAGGCTGCATACAAAATAAATAAATACAAAAATAAGTACAGCAATACAAAATCATTACAAATTAAAATATACTTACATGGATTTAGTTTTAAAAAGATTTAGAACCCTATCAAGAGTTAATGTTTATTATATAGGCCTATTCTTTAAAGATAATTTTAACATCAGTTTAATTTACTCTTAGTTTACTACTTATTATGTGTGGAATTTAACAAAATAGTTTCTGTTTTCCATTAGAAACAAGTAAATGTTACACATAAAAGAAAATATCAATATTTTTTTTGCAATTTTTCTGTCTACATCTTTGTAGGATGCTGGTTGTCACCTGAGATAGATGTACAGCTTCTCTTGGGTTCATTGTTCTAGCGAAGAAACATCACTTTTCCTTCCATAAATTTTATCAACTCTTCATTTTCTTACTCAGTAACATTATTTAAAAAAATAAGTTACAGACAAAACTCTTAATTTGAAAGTTTTGAATTGAGGAATGTTTCTCTTGGGAACTTTTAGTTCCCTCATCTGTAACCATGCAGTTATTATTAAGTTAATGCTCACTTTCTGGTTCTGGCTCATGAAGGTCAGTAAGTATCTCATCAGCTAAGTCTACCCCTCCCATGTTTTTATTGTAAGAATGTATAACTTTGGATCATGAAACATTAATGTACTTATTGTTTTCTCTATTTCATCTTTTTACTTCAAACATACTGGATCTGTAAATTCATTGATGGATAATACTACCTCTGGATTGTTATTCAGCCATTTTTTTATTATTTAGCAATTAGTTTCCCTATCACATTTTATAAATTCCTTATTGCCAATAAGTTCTATAGGTTTAGGGATTCTATCTGTTATATTGTGCCAGAGCATCTACAGCCATGATTGTTTAATTCATGAGCTGAGTTGACTGTTATGAAAAATTGTTAAAATATTGAATATATTCAGGTATAAGTGATTAGTTATATGTAGCCTACCTGACTCATGTAGGGAGAATCTTTGATGATTTCAGGTGTATTTTTCCCTCTGTATACTATGAAGTTGCAGATGCTGCCATTTTGATTTGATAGAATACATACCCTAAATCTAACTGGATCTGTCTTGTTTTACAAAGCACCATGAAAACAAGTAATTGTTTCATTGACATCGAGTTCCTGGTTTTTTATTTGCTTCATAAAACTTTTTCAAATTCTATCGCTCAATGGTCTTGCCTACCAGAGATTCAGATTTTCTGAACAAAATATAGATTATTTAAAATAGTAAAGACTGACTGTGCTTGTAAATGACACCCAAAATTTTAAATTCTCAGACTGAGACTGAATTTTCTTCAATAAGTATATCTGATTTAAGATTAGGATAAAAGCATTGTAAACTTAAACAACTTAAATTATTTCATTAGTAAAAAAGTTTGATCTTTACTATTTGGCATATTTCACAGGTATAGTCTCAGTATTACAGTAAAAAAAGATTCTTACTTTTAAGACAAAAGTTGAATACATTCTTACTTTATGGAGTAAGTTTGAAAGAATCTATAACACATAACCCAGTTCTCAAGTGGTGAATTCTGACATTAGATCTATAAATGGATTTCTTTGTGCCATCTCCAAATATTTCAGAGAACACATGGACTAAATTAGATTTTTTTATTTTTATTTTATGTACCAGAACAAGATAGTTGCCATTACTATGTTCAGATTTTAGTTAAAGCAGTGTTGTAAAGAAAAATGAAATTTTGTATTAAAAACACATTCCCTCAGTTAAGCAGGAAGGTACAGATATCCACTACTTTAATGTGCTTAATCTTAAATATAAATGATAATAGTCTTTATTTATTTTTATTTTTTACTGGGTGTTAAAATAGAAACTGTAGATACTGTAAAAGAGGAAAAACTTGTTAACAAAGGTGATGTTTACAAAATTAAAAATCCATTGCAAGGAAACTTAAAGAAAGATTTTGTAAGATATATATTTAAAAAAAATAATAAATATGGCATTAAAATATTAATTTCTTTATTAAATACTTTAAATATCTGTTAACTATCATCAGAAAATTATATGAAGACATATTTCATACTTTTTTGGACATCCACTTAAATGAGCATTCTATTTTCTAAGTCTTTAATGTCTTGTCCAATAAAGAGTTGTAGAAATAGATATAAGACTATTATAATATTTTTAATATTAACTCAATGAAGTAATAATGATTTTTATTTTCATTATTTGTTTTTACAGGGTGTTAAAGTAGAAACTGTAGAAAATGTAAAAAAAGAAAAATTTATTGAGGAAGGTAACGCTTATAAAATTAAAAATCCATTCCAGGTAAACATAAAGAAAGATTTTGTTAGACATTCTTTTTTTAAAATATTAATTTTTTTTTTCTTCTTTTATGACCAGATAGATTACTTTAGTCAGTCTATTATCCAAGTCTCTGAGGGGACTGTTTGGACCTTGCAGTCCTCTCAGTCAGTACTTTTTCATACACTCCAATCTCTGTGCCCTTTCTGGTGTTGAAAATGTACTTGTAGTGAGTTTCTTTCTTGTGAGTGTGAAGCCAGTGTTTTCGTCTTTGATTTTTTCATTTAATTTTATCTTGTCTGTGCTATCTTCTGGGTAAGGCCAGTTTTCTTCAGATTCTCTCTTACTTCTCTGATCCATCTGTCTCTTGACTGAGTTTGTAGTTGAGTTAGTAGATTTTATAGTTTTATTAGTCAAATTCTTGTATTGATTTCAGTGTGTCTTAAGATGTCTTTTTATTTTCCTTATGGTTCGAGTGGTCTCTTTGTGGTGGAGTTTCTCTATGAAGATATGATCTAATTGCCATTCTCCTTTAGTATAGTCGGGGTGTTTTCAGGTTTTGATTTTCAAGGTTTCTGTTTAAAATATGTGGATTTCAAGATTAGATTTTGGTTTCTGCATATATTGATGATCTCTGCCAGTTTTCATTTGCTTTCTTTTGGCCATTTTCTGACGATGTTCTGGTATCTTCTTTCTTTGCCTATTTGAGTGTTGAAATCTCTGATTAGTTGTTTAACATGATTTTTGGGAATGTAATTTACGATTTGGTTGCTTAGGTTCCAGAACTTTTCTGTTTCTTTGTAGTCGTTTGGAGATTTGTTTTTACTATTAGCTGGGGCATGGGTGTTTATTATGGAGTAGTGTTTATTAGGAGTATTTTATTAGATGCTTTTAGGCTGAGTGTTGAGATTCTTGGGAATTGTGAATTGAATTCTTGAATGGGTTAATTATTTTGAGGCTGACCAACAAAGCCTATTCCAAACTGTGGGATGCTTTTCATCACTCTCTTCCCAAAAGTACCTTTGTGGAACCTATATCCTTGAGATCCCATGGCTCCTGGTCAGTGTTTCTTATTTCCTGCTGTTCCATGATGAAATTTGTGTTGGCCCATTATGTCAGTTATTATTTTTACCAGTATTATAGTTTACCAGTCTACATAAACGAGTTTACATTGTGTATGTAAATATAGGTGATTTGCTTCAGTTTGATTTTGGATTTTGCATTGTTCTTGTTCATTTTTATTTTATAGGACACTGGCTGAACTGACACTTCGTTCCCTAGTCTAAATTATCTAGTCCAACAAAATAGTTATAGAAACAAATATGTGACTGTTCTAATATTTTTAATCTTAACTAATAGAAATGATATAGTTAACCATTATCTTTATTTTTTTACAGGGTATTAAAGTAGAAACTGTAGAAAATGTAAAAAAAGAGAAACATTTTCAGGAAGGCGACGCTTATAATATTAAAAATCCATTCCAGGTAAACAAAATGAAAGATTTTCTTATACATTACCTTTTTAAAACATTTAAATATTAATCTGTTTATTTAATACTTCAAATTTCAAGTATCAGATTTCGTTTATGAACACTTACTTCTTTACAGGACATTTACTGAACTGAGCATTTTGTTATATTAGTCTTACTTAATTAGACTGGTCAATAATGATTTACATGGTCAATATTTGCTAAATTTGATGTATTTTTGGATATAAACTTTCATTTTCTTTTATATTTTTACAGGGTGTTAAAGTAGAGACTGTAGAAAAAGTAAAAAAAGAAAAACATGTTCAGGAAGGTGACGTTTATAAAGTTAAAAATCCATTCCAGGTAAGCATAAAGAAATATTTTGTTAAGACATTTCATTTTTAATTAACTAGAATATTTAAATAAAAATTTATTTATTTAACACTTTAAATTTCATTCAAGTGTCGCCAGAAATGTTTGTGAAAATATACTTCCTACTTTACAGGACACTCACTGAAGTGAGAGTTTTGTTCTATTAGTTTTAATAAGTATGATCAACGATGATTTTGTTACATTGTGAATATTTGCTGAACCTTATGTATTTTTGGGTATAGATTTTCATTTTCTTTACTTGTTTTACAGGGTATTAAAGTAGAGACTGTAGAAAATGTAAAAGAAAAACTTGTTCAGGAAGGTGATGCATATAAAATTCAAAATCCATTCCAGGTAAACTTAAAGAAAAATTTTGTGAAACAATTTTTATTAACTAGAATATTTAAATAAAAATTTGTTTATTTTACACTTTAAATTTCAATCAAGTGTCACCAAAAAGGTTTATGAAGATATATTTCTTACTTTACAGATCACTTACTACTGAACTGAGAATTTTGTTCTCTTAGTCTTAATTATTCAGTCTAACAAAAGAGTTTTAGAAACAAATATGTGACTATTCTAATATTTTTAGTCTTAACTAATAAAAATGATATAGATTTTGCCTTTTTTAATTTTTTTACAGGGTGTTAAAGTAGAGACTGTAGAAAAAGTAAAAAAAGAAAAACATGTTCATGAAGGTGACGTTTATAAAGTTAAAAATCCTTTCCAGGTAAGCATAAAGAAATATTTTGTTAAGACATTTCATTTTTAATTAACTGGAATATTTAAATAAAAATGTATTTATTTAACACTTTAAATTTCATTCAAGTGTCGCCAGAAATGTTTGTGAAAATATACTTCCTACTTTACAGGACACTCACTGAAGTGAGAGTTTTGTTCTATTAGTTTTAATAAGTATGATCAACGATGATTTTGTTACATTGTGAATATTTGCTGAATCTTATGTATTTTTGGGTATAGATTTTCATTTTCTTTACTTGTTTTACAGGGTATTAAAGTAGAGACTGTAGAAAATGTAAAAGAAAAACTTGTTCAGGAAGGTGATGCATATAAAATTCAAAATCCATTCCAGGTAAACATAAAGAAAAATTTTGTGAAACAATTTTTATTAACTAGAATATTTAAATAAAAATTTGTTTATTTTACACTTTAAATTTCAATCAAGTGTCACCAAAAAGGTTTATGAAGATATATTTCTTAATTTACAGAACGCTTACTACTGAACTGAGAATTTTGCTCTCTTAGTCTTAATTATTCAGTCAAACAAAAGAGTTTTAGAAACAAATATGTGACTATTCTAATATTTTTAGTCTTAACTAATAAAAATGATATAGATTTTGCCTTTTTTAATTTTTTTACAGGGTGTTAAAGTAGAAACTGTAGAAAAAGTAAAAAAAGAAAAACATGTTCATGAAGGTGACGTTTATAAAGTTAAAAATCCATTCCAGGTAAGCATAAAGAAATATTTTGTTAAGACATTTCATTTTTAATTAACTAGAATATTTAAATAAAAATGTATTTATTTAACACTTTAAATTTCATTCAAGTGTCGCCAGAAATGTTTGTGAAAATATACTTCCTACTTTACAGGACACTCACTGAAGTGAGAGTTTTGTTCTATTAGTTTTAATAAGTATGATCAACGATGATTTTGTTACATTGTGAATATTTGCTGAATCTTATGTATTTTTGGGTATAGATTTTCATTTTCTTTACTTGTTTTACAGGGTATTAAAGTAGAGACTGTAGAAAATGTAAAAGAAAAACTTGTTCAGGAAGGTGATGCATATAAAATTCAAAATCCATTCCAGGTAAATATAAAGAAAAATTTTGTGAAACAATTTTTATTAACTAGAATATTTAAATAAAAATTTGTTTATTTTACACTTTAAATTTCAATCAAGTGTCACCAAAAAGGTTTATGAAGATATATTTCTTAATTTACAGAACGCTTACTACTGAACTGAGAATTTTGCTCTCTTAGTCTTAATTATTCAGTCAAACAAAAGAGTTTTAGAAACAAATATGTGACTATTCTAATATTTTTAGTCTTAACTAATAAAAATGATATAGATTTTGCCTTTTTTAATTTTTTTACAGGGTGTTAAAGTAGAAACTGTAGAAAAAGTAAAAAAAGAAAAACATGTTCACGAAGGTGACGTTTATAAAGTTAAAAGTCCATTCCAGGTAAAAAAAATAAATATTTTGTTAGACTTTTTTTTTTTAATTAACTAGAATATTTAAATAAACATTTATTTATTTAACACTAAATTTCAATCAAGTGTCACCAAAAAGGCTTATGAAGACATTTCTTACTTTAAAGATCTCTTACTGATGAACTGATCATTTTTAGTCTTAATTATTCAGTCTAACAAAAGAGTTTTAGAAACAAATATGTGACTATTCTAATATTTTTAATCATAACAAATAGAAGTTAGAGTTTTTCATTATCTTTATTTTTTACAGGGTGTTAAAGTAGAAACTGTAGAAAATGTAAAAAAAGAGAAACATTTTCAGGAAGGCGACGCTTATAATATTAAAAATCCATTCCAGGTAAACAAAAT
Organism: Lycorma delicatula; assembly: GCF_047948215.1. Classification (NCBI taxonomy): domain Eukaryota; kingdom Metazoa; phylum Arthropoda; class Insecta; order Hemiptera; family Fulgoridae; genus Lycorma; species Lycorma delicatula. The sequence goes on along the minus strand of NC_134460.1, from coordinate 54,410,738 downwards.
GAAAGATTTTCTTATACATTACCTTTTTAAAACATTTAAATATTAATCTGTTTATTTAATACTTCAAATTTCAAGTATCAGATTTCGTTTATGAACACTTACTTCTTTACAGGACATTTACAACTGAGCATTTTGTTATATTAGTCATACTTAATTAGACTGGTCAATAATGATTTACATGGTCAATATTTGCTAAATTTGATGTATTTTTGGGTATAAACTTTCATTTTCTTTTATATTTTTACAGGGTGTTAAAGTAGAGACTGTAGAAAAAGTAAAAAAAGAAAAACATGTTCAGGAAGGTGACGTTTATAAAGTTAAAAATCCATTCCAGGTAAACATAAAGAAATATTTTGTTAGACATTTCATTTTTAATTAACTAGAATATTTGAATAAAAATTTATTTATTTAACACTTTAAATTTCATTCAAGTGTCGCCAGAAATATTTATGAAAATATACTTCTAACTTTACAGGACACTCACTGAAGTGAGAATTTTGTTCTATTAGTTTTAATAAGTATGATCAATGATGATTTTGTTACATTGTGAATATTTGCTGAATCTTATGTATTTTTGGGTATAGATTTTCATTTTCTTTACTTATTTTACAGGGTATTAAAGTAGAGACTGTAGAAAATGTAAAAAAAGAAAAACATGTTCAGGAAGGTGACGTTTATAAAGTTAAAAATCCATTCCAGGTAAACATAAAGAAATATTTTGTTAGACGTTTCATTTTTAATTAACTAGAATATTTAAATAAAAATTTATTTATTTAACACTTTAAATTTCATTCAAGTGTCGCCAGAAATGTTTATGAAAATATACTTCTAACTTTACAGGACACTCACTGAAGTGAGAATTTTGTACTATTAGTTTTAATAAGTATGATCAATGATGATTTTGTTACATTGTGAATATTTGCTGAATCTTATGTATTTTTGGGTATAGATTTTCATTTTCTTTACTTATTTTACAGGGTATTAAAGTAGAGACTGTAGAAAATGTAAAAAAAGAAAAACATGTTCATGAAGGTGACATTTATAAAGTTAAAAATCCATTCCAGGTAAATATAAAGAAATATTTTGCTAGACATTTTTTTTTTTTTAGATAACTGTGCCGTTTAAATATTAACTTATATATTTAACACATTAAATTACATTCAAGTGTCACCAGAAATGTTTGTGAAAACATTCTTCCTTCTTTACAGGACACTCACTGAAGTGAGCAGTTTATTCTATTAGTCTTAATTAGTATGGTCAACAATGATTTTGTTACATGGTGAATATTTACTGAATCTTATGTACCATATTTTTGGATACAGATTTTCATATTCTTTTTTTGTTTTATAGGATATTAAATTAGAAACAGTAGAAAATGTAATAAAAGAAAAACTTGTACAGGAAGGTGACGCTTATAAAATTAAACATCCATTCCAGGTAAACATTAGGAAAGATTTTGTTATACATTCTTTTATTAAATAACTATAACATTTAAATATTAATTTGTTTAGTTAATTCTTTAATATTTAGTCAAGTGTCATTTATGAAGACACATGTTTTACTTTATAGAACAATCGCTGAGCTGACACTTTGCTCCCTAGTCTAAATTATATAGTCCAACAAAGTAGTTATAGAAATAAATATATGACTATTCTAATATTTTTAATCTTAACTAACAGAAGCGATGTAGATTTCCATTATCTTTATTTTTTTTACAGGGTATTAAAGTAGAAACTGTAGAAAATGTAAAAAAAGAGAAACATTTTCAGGAAGGCGACGCTTATAATATTAAAAATCCATTCCAGGTAAACAAAATGAAAGATTTTCTTATAATTACCTTTTTAAAACATTTAAATATTAATCTGTTTATTTTATACTTCAAATTTCAAGTATCAGATTTCGTTAAAAAATAGGAAGTAAACAGGATTATGAAATAAAGGATGATAAGTAGAAATGTTGAAAGCTTTACATGATGAAAGAAAGTTTTGATAAATGTATTTAATGAAATATACGAGATATGCTCAGAAAATAACCGTACATTTTTAATTATGCACCAACGGACATATTTAGTGACATGCGGTTGGTAGATTGTGTTCCACGTAACCTTTTCTATAACCACATGTTCTTGGATTGTTGATATATTGTTTAGTTCTCGTATTATTGTTATTTGAGTGCAACATGTTTAAGTGTTAGCTGCGATTTTCGTAACATGCAATTTTCAGGAGCAATGATATAACATAAAATTTTGCATGAAGCTGGGAAAACTTTCACAGAAACGTTTCAACTCGATAACCCTTGACCAGGAAGGCCTTCAACTTCAACTAATGACACCCATCTTCAGAAAATCAACAATCTGGTTCGTGTAAATCGCCGATCGACTGTCAGAAAACTTGCAGAAGAGGTTAGCATTTCAATTGGATCATGCCGTAACAATTTGCTGGAAATTGAACATGCTCCGAGTTGCAGCAAAGTTTATTTCTTGTTGAATGACTGAACAGCAGAAAGAACATCGAGTGGACGTTTGTCAACGACTTCTTGAACAAACCAACGGCGATGAAATATTCAAAGGATCACAACAGAAGACCAAAGCTGGATTTGCATGAGACCCAAAAAAGTTTATTCATCACAATTGGCCAAGAACCTCTACATCCCAAGCAAGCACATCAGTCTTGGTCCAACGTCAAAGTAATGCTCTATTTTTTCAATTTTAATGAAATTCTGTATTTTGAATTCTTGCCTCAAGGTGAAACAGTTAACTGTGCGTACTATGAAGACGTCTTACAACGATTACATGAAAAAATTCGCAAAAAGAGACCAGAGTTGTAACGAGACAATTTGTTTCTTTACCACAACTAGGAACCTCGCTGAATGTGCGGCCACACACTCAGCTTTGTCAATTCATCAGTTTTGTACCCTGACTGCCTCCCTCACCCTTTGGAATTGTTCATTTTTATAATTAGTATCGTCTTTACATGTTGAATTTCATTGATCGACTTCTCAGATTCCTGGAAGTTATTAATTATTAAAAATGTCTTTTCTATTGATGCATTTGTTCCAGGAAGTAACAGAACAAATTTATTTATTTTCTTCAAGTTTAGAATGATTATCTCATGTTAATGAGAGGATTAGATGGTTTTTAAGAACCTCAATCATCTTGTGTAAGTCATATAGGTAAAATAAAGTAAGTAAATAAAGGTCCATGAGCATATTGCTAAGTATTATAACACTTTGTTACTTGTTCCAGTGATTACCTACTTGGTTGTTTGTCCACAAAATATAAATATAATATATACTTATAAACAATATCTGAAAGCAATAAATGGAAGAAACACTAAAATAGAAGCATTAAATAAAGTTTATTAATTATTTTTAACAGAATAGTATAAATATTCTTTCATGTGATAAGTGTGGTAACTAATAAAATTTAGATTAATATTGGGTAGTCATGTAGAAAAGGTTGGACACTGAGTACAAAAAGGTGTTTTTTTTACTCCAGAGGTAAAACAAGGAAGGTTCATTGTTATGATACGTAGGCATAAGAAGTTAATTCATCAAAGTCTCTTTGAATTTTTTTTTTTTTGTCTTCAGTCATTTGACTGGTTTGATGCAGCTCTCCAAGATTCCCTATCTAGTGCTAGTCGTTTCATTTCAGTATACCCTCTACATCCTACATCCCCAACAATTTGTTTTACATACTCCAAACGTGGCCTGCCTACACAATTTTTCCCTTCTACCTGTCCTTCCAATATTAAAACGACTATTCCAGGATGCCTTAGTATGTGGCCTATAAGTCTGTCTCTTCTTTTAACTATATTTTTCCAAATGCTTCTTTCTTCATCTATTTGCCGCAATACCTCTTCATTTGTCACTTTATCCACCCATCTGATTTTTAACATTCTCCTATAGCACCACATTTCAAAAGCTTCTAATCTTTTCTTCTCAGATACTCCGATTGACCAAGTTTCACTTCCATATAAAGCGACACTCCAAACATACACTTTCAAAAATCTTTTCCTGACATTTAAATTCATTTTTGATGTAAACAAATTATATTTCTTACTGAAGGCTCGTTTAGCTTGTGCTATTCGGCATTTTATATCGCTCCTGCTTCGTCCATCTTTAGTAATTTTACTTCCCAAATAACAAAATTCTTCTACCTCCATAATCTTTTCTCCTCCTATTTTCACATTCAGTGGTCCATCTTTGTTATTTCTACTACATTTCATTACTTTTGTTTTGTTCTTGTTTATTTTCATGCGATAGTTCTTGCGTAGGACTTCATCTATGCCGTTCATTGTTTCTTCTAAATCCTTTTTACTCTCAGCAAGAATTACTATATCATCAGCAAATCGTAGCATCTTTATCTTTTCACCTTGTACTGTTACTCCGAATCTAAATTGTTCTTTAACATCATTAACTGCTAGTTCCATGTAAAGATTAAAAAGTAACGGCGATAGGGAACATCCTTGTCGGACTCCCTTTCTTATTAGGGCTTCTTTCTTATGTTCTTCAATTGTTATTGTTGCTGTTTGGTTCCTGTACATGTTAGCAATTGTTCTTCTATCTCTGTATTTGAACCCTAATTTTTTTAAAATGCTGAACAGTTTATTCCAGTCTACGTTATCGAAAGCCTTTTCTAGGTCTATAAACGCCAAGTATGTTGGTTTGTTTTTCTTTAATCTTCCTTCTACTATTAATCTGAGGCCTAAAATTGCTTCCCTTGTCCCTATACTTTTCCTGAAACCAAATTGGTCTTCTCCTAACACTTCTTCCACTCTCCTCTCAATTCTTCTGTATAAAATTCTAGTTAAGATTTTTTATGCATGACTAGTTAAACTAATTGTTCTGTATTCTTCACATTTATCTGCCCCTGCTTTCTTTGGTATCATAACTATAACACTTTTTTTGAAGTCTGATGGAAATTCCCCATTTTCATAAATATTACACACCAGTTTGTATAATCTATCAATCGCTTCCTCACCTGCACTGCACAGTAATTCTACAGGTATTCCGTCTATTCCAGGAGCCTTTCTGCCATTTAAATCTTTTAATGCTCTCTTAAATTCAGATCTCAGTATTGTTTCTCCCATTTCATCCTCCTCAACTTCCTCTATAACACCAGTTTCTAATTCATTTCCTCCGTATAACTCTTCAATATATTCCACCCATCTATCGACTTTACCTTTCGTATTATATATTGGTGTACCATCTTTGTTTAACACATTATTAGATTTTAATTTATGTACCCCAAAATTTTCCTTAACTTTCCTGTATGCTCCGTCTATTTTACCAGTGTTCATTTCTCTTTCCACTTCTGAACACTTTTCTTTAATCCACTCTTCTTTCACCAGTTTGCACTTCCTGTTTATAGCATTTCTTAATTGCCGATAGTTCCTTTTACTTTCTTCATCACTAGCATTCTTATATTTTCTACGTTCATCCATCAGCTGCAATATATCGTCTGAAACCCAAGGTTTTCTACCAGTTCTCTTTATTCCGCCTAAGTTTGCTTCTGCTGATTTAAGAATTTCCTTTTTAACATTCTCCCATTCTTCTTCTACATTTTCTACCTTATCTTTTTTACTCAGACCTCTTGCGATGTCCTCCTCAAAAATCTTCTTTACCTCCTCTTCCTCAAGCTTCTCTAAATTCCACCAATTCATCTGACACCTTTTCTTCAGGTTTTTAAACCCCAATCTACATTTCATTATCACCAAATTATGGTCGCTATCAATGTCTGCTCCAGGGTAAGTTTTGCAGTCAACGAGTTGATTTCTAAATCTTTGCTTAACCATGATATAATCTATCTGATACCTTGCAGTATCGCCTGGCTTTTTCCAAGTGTATATTCTTCTATTATGATTTTTAAATTGGGTGTTGGCAATTATTAAATTATACTTCGTGCAAAACTCTATAAGTCGGTCCCCTCTTTCATTCCTTTTGCCCAGCCCGTATTCACCCACTATATTTCCTTCCTTGCCTTCTCCAATGCTTGCATTCCAATCTCCAACTATTATTAAATTTTCATCTCCTTTTACGTGTTTAATTGCTTCATCAATCTCTTCGTATACACACTCTACCTCATCATCATCATGGGCGCTTGTAGGCATATAGACGTTAACAATCGTTGTCGGTTTAGGTTTTGATTTTATCCTTATTACAATGATTCTATCGCTATGCGTTTTGAAATACTCCAATCTCCTCCCTATCTTCTTTTTCATCACGAAACCTACTCCTGCCTGCCCATTATTTGACACTGAGTTAATTACTCTAAAATCACCTGACCAAAAGTCGCCTTCCTCTTCCCACCGAACCTCACTAATTCCTACTATATCCACATTTGTCCTACCCATTTCCCTTTTTAAATTTTCTAGCCTACCAACCTTTTTTAAGCTTCTAACATTCCACGCTCCGACTCGTAGAATGTTATTTTTTAATTTTCTGGTGACCCCTTCCTTAGTAGTCCCCACCCGGAGATCTGAACGGGGGACTATTTTACCTCCGGAATATTTTACCAAGGAAGGCGCCTCCATTATTGCTATGTGAAAATGCAGAGCCACATTTTCTTGGAAAAAAAGCAGCTGTAGTTTTCCATTGCTTTCAGCTGCGCAGTACTCAGAGGACTGAGTGATGTTGATATGGCCGTTTAAGTCGTCCTGACTCACGCCCCTAACAACTACTGAAAGAGCTGCTGCCCTCTTTCAGGAATCATTCCTTAGTCTGGCTCTCAACAGATACCTCTCCGATATGGTTGCACCTTCGGTCCAGCTACTCTGTATCCCTGAGCACTCAAGCCCCCTCACCAACGGCAAGGTCTCATGATTCATAGAGGAGGTCTCTTTGAATATGAATTCTTATTTTCAAGTCAGATAAAGCAACTGATTAATCATGAACCAATGAACCGTAACATTCTGACTATTGTTGAAAGGTTGAATTGGCTCATACATCATTGTGTAGTTATAGAATCTAATATGACCAACACGGCTTTTCTAAAAAAAATATGTTATGATTAATGAATTAGCCAAGAAGTAGTCATAAAATAATACAACTGTTGTCTTATTGCTATTTTAACCTGTACAGATTATTTTAGCTTGTTCAGATTGAATTCCTAACAATCTATAGAAATAAAAATTTTAAAAAATACATCAATAAGTTAATTTATTAACTTTAAAATTTACATCATTTTGTTATGCCTTGAAGAACTTCCAAAACCTACAAAAGATTTTTCAACAGTTCTGATGTGTTAAAAACTGACAGATTAGATTAAGAACTTTATTTTTTAAGTCTACTAAATAGTAAAATCTTTCACTAAGCAGGGTACAAAAGAGATGAATAACAAAATGAAAATTTTCTCCATTTAAAAAAAATAACAGTATTTTTAAAAATCTTATATAGAATTTAAACTTGGCTATGTAATTTAAACTTTTTGCATTGTACTTGGTTTAATTACTTTTTAGATTAATTTTTTCCAGTTAATTTTTCAAATAGAAAAAATTATTCTTGTTGAAATAAAGCTTTATAATTTAAAAGTTCTAAATCTATTTTGGAACTAATATTCTTTTCTAATCTTTTTTAGCCTGGCCGCCCACCTATGGTTTTATCTGGAGGAAATTTCAACGGTATACCTCCTCCACCATACCCGCAATATTATTACCCACAACGACAATTTGGAGTACAACAGTATAGTACTTTCCAAAAAGTACCTACATTCAATATGTGATAGTTTGACCTTAGACAACATTTCAGAACGTGTAGCACATCATAACAGACTTAGCTAAATCTAGTTTTCTCATAGATTCACCAGGAATAGTTGTCGACGCTACAATTGAGTGAACTCTGCCAACTTTAGAAGAAAAAAATTGGTTTGATACAATAGCAGATTCATTTCAGTTTGTTTCCACTATACTAATTTAGCAAAATGATATATTACTGTAACTGCTAAATCAAATAAAGGTTGATTTTGCTGAGATTTAAAAATGGTTTTTAAAACAAATGGTAACATCTTTATTAATTTCAAATAAATTTATTTTGTAATCCTAATTTTTTCATTGAATTTATTATTGTACTATTAGGAACTGTATATTATATATTTTTTTTATATAATTATATATATATTGTTTTTTTTTTTTTTGTTTTTCAATGATACCTTGGGGATGCTGCACAATATTCTAATGAAGGATGAGATAGATGAAAAAAATCCTTAGAAAAATAAATAACAATTTTTATATAACGTGACATTTTCCTTAATTGCTTCACAACAGGGCTGAAACTTAGCTAACTTATAATTTTATTTTTTATAAATTATCAATTATTGCTTTTAATATAAAATATTAGAGCAATTTATAATTTGGTTTGTAAAATGGAAAACATAACAGAAAATTGAAAAATAACAATTTCCCAATTCCATTCATTGTTAATTGTAATAACAAGCAAATATTAGTAAAATTTTAGTGTGTCTAAGGAAAGAAGCTAAATGAGTAAGAAATTTTTTTAAATTGTTACATTGTATCTTGGTACTTTTTAGTATAGAATAAGTCAAACGTTATACTAAATTTTAATTCTAAACTACAATTACTTACTAGTAATCGTGAATATGATATTACAATTAGTTAATATGAATATGCACCTTAAGTTACAAACAATAATTCAATAGTTATGAACACATTAAATCATATTTTTAAATCAATGAAATTAAAATAGCAATAGAATATAAATACGAAATTAATCGTCGATATAAATTAAATGAAATTGTAATAATAAAGTATGCGACTCAATCAGAGATCGGTAGTAAACAATGTATGTATGGTCTTCTAAATTGACCATTAAAGTATCTAATCAACAATAATACTAGGTTGTCAGAAACTGAATAATGGGTTACTAGCGCAATGTGGATAACTTGATAAGATAATAGTATTTGTGGATAATTTGCTCAATGTGGATTGTGTGTGTTGCTTCCAATGCATGGTGAATTATTCTCATTTGTGATCAACACTAAATCTCCAAAAGAAAGATTTGTGATAAATGGCATTGCTGCAAATAGACTGCATGATATTTTGAAGTAGTTGCAAATGGTCTAAGCAGTTAACTGGAATTTTTTGGTAGCTAGATTTAGGTAAAGATGTGGATGGACATTCAATGAAACAGTGTCCCGGTGATAGAGGTTCTCAGTTTAAAAGCTGATACAAATTATGAATGATGTTTTTGTTGCAATGAAAATTGAAACAATTGTGAGAAAAGACTTGAGTAGGTGTACCTCTTAATTGTTATGAATGTTTAAAAGTTGTGATAAATAACTGAAGTCAAATCAGATATTAATTCTAATGAATAGTCTTGATAGCAAGACATAAAGAACGAGGTAAGCCTTACTCAAAGTTTTAGATCTCTGTGCCTCACTCAAGGTTTTAGATCTCTGAGTTTTCTAATATAGTTGTACAAGTTTTAGAAGTAGATAAGAAGAAGAATTGATAATCAGGTATTTGATCAAAATTAGGAAAGCTATTAAGCAAATTTCAATATACAGACAAGTCTTGAGTGAACTGAACAGAAGTGTAATGTGACATTTGAAAAAAATGATTCTTCTTATATGTTATTTATAGATCTCAATGGTATTTTATTGAACAAACAACTGGTATAAGAACTTTCTTGAATATTTCTAATAACCTGAATTATTACAAAACAATTTTGTCTTGTAATAAATGTTAAAATTATATTAAGAAGTTCTTTGATATCATTTATTGCAATATGATGGCTTTCAATAGCCATAATGGCGATCATAATTGTCAATAACAGCAAATGATGTAGCATTAAGAAACTGTTTATGTTAATCAAACTGACTGGACATCTTCAGTAATTAATTCTATTACATCAGGTCCAAACAGTTTAAATTGACTGAAGTAGTCACTCACCCTTTGGATTTTAAACCAATCAAAATATTAAGCTAATAGTTTTATTAATGATTTTCCATGTTTATTGTTGATGGTTTGTTTGTTTATCCTGCTTATGCTGTTGATGAATCTGTTTGAGAATTAACATTAAAAATGTAGTACAAATGATTAGTATATAAATCCAGTCTGATCTTTCTAGAATATTTTTGTAATTCAACTTATCTTTTCCATTGCTATTACACTGATAAACATAATTTTTGTTTCCTAACATGTGATACATGATTTTAATCTGTTTTTTGATGCTGAAAATGAATATGAACTCAGAATCATTCTATCACCCTCCATTTTTGAAAAAGTTTTAAATTTTAATTATAGGAATTTTCTTTCTTTTTTCAACGTAGTTAGTATTTTAAGCTCCTATATTGTATTTTGTTAGCTCATTTTTTACTGTTTAACTTTTTTAACATAATTTGTAAGCTATAAATAAACAATACTAGACAAAAAATTGAATCATATCATAGTCACATATTATAACATCATATATAATACTGAAGAGTGAGCCTTCATGGACAAGATTAATCATGTCTGTGCAGGTCAAAACATGTAGCTGAAAACACAGCTGTGTTGTTTGTATTGAGCACTGGATTTAGGAATGAATTAATTTTGTTCAGTCTTATTGCTATCTTAAGTTTGTTAACAGTGCAGTGTCATAATGCCTCGAAATTGTGTAAATGATGTCAATGCCTTTTGTTATGTATATGGTGAGTTTACCGTAAAATCAAATAGAAAAACTTTACACCTTTAATTATAAAAGCATATCATTTGTACTTTCAGTGTAAAAAAATTTGTGATCAGGATAAGACATGGGCTCCTCATACAGTATGCACTAATTGTTCTGTATATTTAAGAGGATGGCTGAAAAATACATGGAAGGCTTTGCCATTTGGTTTATCTATGGTTTGGCGTGGACCAAAGGATCATGTAACCGATTGTTACTTTTGTTTAACAGGTGTGTCTGGAATTTCTAAAAAATCTAAACATACTGTAAAATATCCTTCATGCAATCTACAATCAGGCCTGTACCTCACAGTGAAATTATTCCAGTCCTGAGCCACCTGTGAATGTATGTTTTGAAAACAGTGATGAAGAATCAGGCAGTACTGAAGAAGACAACAATAATTTTGATTTTGAATTATCTTCCAGTAAGCCACATCTTATATCACAAGGTGAATTAAACGACTTGGTTAGGTATTTAAATTTATTAAAAAAAATCAAACTGAACTGTTAGGATCCAGGCTGCAAGGTTGGAATTTACTTCAAAAAAATACAAAGCTTTCAAAGCCAACAAAAAGAACATTCTCAGTTCTTTACTGATGAAAATAATTTGGTTTATTTCCCAATGTTGATGAGCTTATGTTATATAAATATAAACCTGAGGACTGGTGCCTTTTCATAGATTCGTCCAAGTATAGTTTAAAAGTGGTTCTACTACACAAGTAACAAATATCCTTTGATAACAATCGCTTATGGTATTAATTTGAAAGAGATATATGATGTGATGAAAGATGTTCTTGAAAAAATAAATTATAAAAAACATAGCTGGAACATATGCAGTTATAGCTATTTTGTTAGTTTTGCAGTTAGGCTATACTAAGTATATGTGTTTTCTTTGCGAACGGGATAGCCAAGTTAGGGATAAATATTATGTTACCAAAGAATGGAAGAAATGAGACAACTTAACTACAAATGGGAAAAATATTATTCATGAGCCCTTAGTTGAACCTAAAAAAAATATTTTTACCCTCTCTCCATATAAAGTTAGGACTAATGAAAAAGATTTTGTAAAAGCAATGAAGAAGGATAATCCTGGATTTTTGTACAACAGGCAGAAATTTCTGAATGTAAGTGAAGGAAAAATTAAAGAAGGAATATTTTTGGTCCTCAAATAAGAGAGTTGGTCAAAGATGATGTATTTAACTCAATGTAGAAAGTGCAGCTTGGGCTTCATTTAAAGACATTTGCAAAATGTTTCTCGGCAAACAAACATCCGACAATCACCACGATATTGTTAATCAACTTCTTACTTCATACAGAGCTATGGGATGTAATATGTCTTTTAAATTACATTTCCTCCACTCACAACTGAATTTTTTCCTGGACAACCTGAGAGATGTAAGTGATGAACACAGTGAACGTTTCCACCAAGATATTTCGGTGATGGAAAGCCACTATAAAGGGAAATGGAATACTAACATGCTAGCCGATTACTATTGGACATTAATTAGGGATGTGCCTGAGGCTTATAAAAGAAAAGCATCAGCAAAATCATTCTAACACAGGCATGGTCATGCAAAATTATAAATTTTATAGATTTTAACTTTATTTTTCCTTACGTTTTTTAGAAGCGTAATTTATTTGAAACTAAGGGTGATAGAAAAATTGTATTTACAGATCTGTAATGTATGCAAAAAAGCAATTCAAGAAATGGTATCATACTTAGAGAGACATAAAAATTTATTTTTTTTGTCTATCATTGTTATCAGAGGTACCATTATAATCTACCAAAGAGATTCTGTATAATTTATTTCACAACTTTTTTTTTATTATAAATAACAGAATAACTCTTTGTTATTAATTAAATATGATCTAATCAAATTAAATGATTATTAAATATTATTATGTCAAATTAAGTGACCAATTTTCATCTCTGATAACTAATGATGTATTTGGATTTATATTTTTACTGGTATTTGAAATAAAATAACCTTTATTAAAATAACCATTTTCTTTTAGATCTAAATAAGTTTGCATTTTCTATAATCAACTTGTATATTATTGTCAGTTTCAATATGATAATTTTTATTTATTATTTTCAATTTCTGAAAAGATATTAAATTTACTTGCTTAATAAATGGAGAAATATTCTTTATAAATTTAAATCTATTATCTTGTATATTTTTACTGATATTATTAACAACTGCCTTGTTTGTTTTAATATCATCCATTTTTTATCTAATAATGTGATTTGTTTTAAAATAAAGCATTGGTTTTAGAGCTACTTTATGTAGAACAAAGATATCTCCATATTTCAGAGCCATAAGATTTTTCAATAGATTATTTTACTGAACCTTGAAAATAAACATTTATTGAAGAGCTTAAATTCCTTTTATTGGAAAACGTGCTGTTTCCTTCTCACTTTTAAAATATTAGTGTAATAATGAGATTTTTTATGGCTGACAAATTTATGTACTAGCTGATTATAATGAGTACTGTACCAATTTAGGTTTTTATATATATTTTTTACATAAACCTTATTTTTATTTGTAGATCAGGATGATACCTGTTCAAACTCATTTCTAGCCTTAATGGTCTTTTATCATTAATTGTTGACCTTATTGTTCATTCATTATAACTTTTCTTTTGTCCATATTGAATCTCCAAAAGAATGTTTTTCTTCACTGTTATCTAAATAAATAAGCAGACCTCTATATTGATACTCCTGTGACTCATATTCATAAATATTTCATATCCAAACTTAGATCAGATATTTATATTGTTCTTCATAATCAGTTGAAAATGGGATTCAAACAAAATGGTAAATTCAATAAAAATCTTAACATTGATTTGTTACATTATTCTAAATATAATAAGGACTCAAAAGTAATATTTTACCATAAATTTAATAAAACAGATTTATTTTTTGTTCTCAACAGCAAAATATAATTTATTGTTAATGAATAAAAGACTTTTAAAATTTGCATAATAGGTTTTCTTTAAACCAATGTAATTCGATAAAGTCATGTCAGCCATTTCTTTTGCCATTTCTGTCAATATGAAATACATGAGTGTGCTCACTACTCAGTTTTGACTATTTATATATATATAAATCAATGAATCAACATTAAATTTTTAGATGAATTAACATTAACATCTTCTCTGTAATTGATTTTTTTTATCTTAATCAAAATGTTTAAATTCTAAACTATTCTCTTTATTTAAATCATTTTGGATCATGCTTTTAATTCTGAAATAGGTGTAAGATTATAATATGGAATATTTGAAGGAAATAAACTTGTTTGAAGAAAACTTCTTTGTAAATAACATCTGAGGACCATGTACAGGTCCATTCTCAATACACCCGGTTTCATTTTAATGTGGGCTCTTTTCTGTTTCATGCAAGAAACCTATCTCAATAAGTCACTATTAGTTTGTTTTGAGTTACTGTTTATGTAATTATAAGAAGAAATGATTGTTTCTTTTTACAATGTCTGAAATGACAATTATGAAGGCATGAATTACTACTGTAGAAAGGACAGTTAATTAAAAATATCCTTTTGATGGTGGTTTGATCCTGCATTGCTATAAGCTAGTTAGTTGATTAATATTATTTCTACAATACTTAAAAAAACACGTTGATAAAATAGTTGAAATAATGTTAATTTTATAGTATCATTCACTTATTTCATAATTAAATTAAAGTTAATGAAAGTACCTCTCTGTATAGCAGTTGCTCTTTGATGATAATATTAATATAGATAAATTAAATATAAATAAATTAAAATGATATAATAATATGAATTGTTGTGAATCAAATTCCAATGTTGAATAATGTCTGTATCTCCAATAATTCCTTTCTCTGGTATTAATCATAGATTAAAGTAATGAATTGTAGAACCTTCAATATCTGCAGTCGAAGAACTAAAAAATATGTTTGAATAAAAACCTCCTTGATGCCATACCTTCGTTAGGTGTATTTTTTCTGTCTGTTAATCTTGCTGGTTCATATTTCATAGTAAATAAAACACACTGTTCAGTTATGTTTAAAGAATATATTTTCATAAGTTATAAAGATCATATATTAACATGTTTATGATTTAATTTAATTTGTATGTTACATTGTTGAAGAATATATGTAATTTACTGTATATACATGTTTACTATATGAATGCTTAATTTCAAGTAAACAATATTAGAATTATTAAATTATTAATATAATATATGAGCTGTTAATAAGCCAACTGAAATGTAAGAACTTATATACTTTACATGAATAAGAAGGCAATTAATTTCCTTATTTATAAAATAATGGGAAGGAAATGATACACGAGTCTGAACCCATGGAGAGAAAAATGAATTATTCAGTCAAAAACATTTTTCAGTTAAAAACTTCTTTTGCTATTTCATACAAATATTTAATCTTCATTGCAAGTACCAATATTGTATGGTAATCTTTCCATGGACAGGCCCTACATAATGTAACTTGCTGTTAAGAAATTGACTGTTATAATATTGTGTTTAATATAAATGGCCGCAGTTCCACTTTTATGTGAAATCCGACTTAAATAAATTACATTAATAAACATTATATTTTGACGCATGAAAATGAAATTTTTAATTTACAAGGTGAATTTAACAACCTTGTTTGGGATTTGAACTTGAAGAAACAAGCCGAGTTTTTGGGATCTAAGCTGAAAGTCCAGAATGCTCTCCATACTGACACTGTTGTGTCAGTTTCTTTTGTAATCATCAGGAAGAGTTTCAAGATTTATATACTGAAGAAAATAGTTTAGCGTACTTTATTAATATCTGTGGTGTCATAGATGCACTTTAACATACATATATCTCTACAGAATGGTGACTTCATTGATTCCTGAAAAATTACTTTAAAGGCTGTCCTTTTGCACAATGGCAACAAATTTCCTTCTGTACCATTAGTTTATTTGTTCTGTACCAACATAAAGAAATTTATGACAATATGAAACTCATCTTAGAAAAACATCCAGTAAAAGTATCATTGGACTATGTTGTAATCTAAAAGTTATTGCATTAAATTTTGTTTGTTTTTGTGTGAATGAGGGTAGGGACAAGACAAACCACTATATAATATAATAATAATATAATATCATAACATTATATTATGTGTGAAGCACTTGAAAAGAAAGTCTTGGAAAGAAAAGTCTTGTACATCCTCCACTAATTAACTTGGAAATGATTCTTGTTCTATATAAAATTTGAGCTTTCAAAAACTTTGTTAAGGCAAATGGTTAAAAATGGCACTGGATTTCATTATTTGAAAGAAAAATTTCCTCATGAAGTGATGTTAAAATCAAATATGGAATTTTTGTGGGTCCCAAATAATAATTTTGTTTAGAAATGGAGAATTCAAAGAACTGTTCAAATGGTCAACATGAAGGTAAAAATATTGTCAAAACTTTTCAGGAAATCATGAATTTTCCCAACTACCATGATATTGTTGAAGAATTATTACTCATACAAACCTGTGAGGTGTAATATGTCCCTAAAAATTTAATTTCTTGGATTCACATCTGTATTTCTTTTTGTATAACCTTGGCAGTGTCAGTGATCCAAGCATGGGTGAATGCTTCCATCAGCATATCTGTGTTGGAAAACAGGATGCTTGCAGATAATTTTTGGATGCTAAAGAGGATTGTTCCAGATAACAAAAACAAAAGGAAAACTATCACATTTTAGGTAAATTGAATAGTGCCCTGTATGCAAGTAAAATCTTACATTTCTTTCAAAGTTTATCTATGTATCTCAAAAAAAGGTGGATGATGGAGAAAATCTATTTACATATTTGAATTCAGTGGTAACTGAATTCAGTCATTAACATCAAAATGCAGTATACTACTATACATATTTATTTTGGATTGTTAATAAATGAAACAAGTATAATATAGAATACCATTCTTGGATTTTACTTTAAAATAACATATAGATTTAACAAATTGTGTTAGGCATTATACTGCCATATTACAAGCTACAAATGAAATAATTGCAATTCTTCCTTTCAAATTAACTCCTCTTGGCCCATTTCGTGTGTACTCCTAGATGTGATATATTACTCAATAATTTAGATATTCAGAATTTTCAAATCTCTAAATTTGATAAACTTAATTAAATAAAATAAATCTCATTCAACAGCATGGTGTCATTTCAACAATTTAAACATTCTAAAGATTTAGTATTTTTAACCTTTATCATTTGGAAGTGACTCCCTAACAAATTATACAAAAAAGAAATTTAAATTAGATTCTTCAAAAAGATCTTAGGAGAAAATCTTCCAATTCTATTTCAATAATGTTACTGGTGGTCTCTATTGGTTGCTGTTACTGTTAATGCTCCTGGCCTCTACTGAAGGAACTGCGTAGTCAGTAATAAAAGATGTCCTGCAAGGACAAAATCCATATAACTTTAAAGTGAATTTATATTTTTTACTAATTAGTAAAGTATTTTATCATAAAATTTTAAATTTGTAGTAAAAGAAAGCAATTGTTATAAAAATGGACTGTCACCTACATCAGCACAGAATTGATATTATGCATACCAGATGATACATACCATCAAATCAATTCCGGTCAACACAGGTTGTCGGGTAAGAAAAGTAGACTAAAATATTTTATTTAAAATTAAACCCAAAAAATATTACTTTGTATTTAAAGGCGTAAAAATTAATGTTCAGTTTCTTTAAAAACTTTATCTCTTCTTAAGAGACTTTAGAGCTTAAAATACGTAAAAGTTAGTTCAGACACAAATTAAGATATAAACTCAAACTATATTACATGTAAATGCTTAAAAATAGTTATATATATTATTAATAGTGATGCAACTATGTGATGATAATAAGTAAATAAAATTTGGAAGTCATTAATTGGAAAAAAAAAAATTTAGAACCGGTATATATTTAAGCATACGTTAAACGACTAGCACTAGATAGGGAATCTTGGAGAGTTGCATCAAACCAGTCAAATGACTGAAGACAAAAAAAAAACGTTAAACGAAAGAATATGTACAGAGGTAAAATCAGTTTTATCTGATTTGCGATTTTAAAAACTCATCAACAGAATAATAGGAAATCATCTGTAGTAGGACATATTTAAATGATGAAAAACTAATAGAACTTTTATCCCAAAATCTTTTCGAGCGAATTATTCGTAATTCATTTTATTATCCGGTCACATTACTAGGTAATCTGAATAAAACTCGATATTACACAAAAGAAGAGGTGCTGCTGACTTTAAAAACCTATGCAAAAAAAAAACGTTCTATTTGAATGCGAGTCATTTAATGTTTAATAATTTTAAAGAATTATCGCATTTCATCATGATGGAAAAACATTTAAGAAAATAAAATATTAAATTTATTTAATTATATTAAATTAAAACTACGCTAATTATTTAAACGCTACAAGTTTCATCAGTTTTGATAACGCTAAGAAGTAAATAAATCTTACTAGGCGTCACAGAGCATCTATTTCAAACGGATGACTTGATATTTTTTTATATAGTAGTAACTTGTTTTTCTGTACTATATAGATATACACTTCAATTTATCGTAATCGAAAACGATTTGTTAGGTTATTGTCGATTAATGTTTCGTTCGTGTCAAGCTTTTTTACAGTGCAATTTTTGGCGGTTGATGCATATTTCTTTTATTAGTAAGCAATACATATTTACTTTTTATGTTGTTTCAAAGCCGACGTTTCGGTGAAATTTAGTTTCCAGGTATTTGTTATACAGCATAAATAATATGTACTGTAAGTATAAAATATTTCAGTGGCGTATCTGATATTTTAGACGATAGTTACTAAAGACATTAAATAGTTTGTACTTTAAACATTAGCCGTGAAGGTTAAAAAGTTTCGTACGTTGTTATAAATGAACAGCAGATTTATCTTTTAAAAATGTAGGGAGTAATTGTGTTTCTAAATGTTATTGTTATACACCCATTTGTGATGCACTTATTCGCATATTGTTTTATTTATGAGATTGGACGGCTTAACAAAGTTGAGAGTTTCCGAAGTTTACTTTATGAATTCTATTTAACACTTAGCGATAATTCTTGCGGTTTTTTTATTTTAAAATATTTATTCTGTACAGTGACCAATGATATCTGTTATCAGTTTTACACATTTGATGGGGAAAAGAAATTGTAAATTATCAAACAGTTAGTTGATTAAATATAAACAATACTGTGACATTAATTACCCGCCTTTTGTTGAACATCTTTGAATCATTGGATGATTAATGTAAACCGATGCTATTGTTATAAATATATACTTGATTGCTGATAAAAAAGTAGCTTAAGATTATAAGAAAAAAGTTTCTTTACTTAAAAATCATTTTGGAGAAAATATAAATGGTCATGAAATGAAAAGCACCAATGAGAATGTGATTTTCTAATCTTATCCTTGACTTATGGTTCCTGGGTTTTGCTTAACATTTATCATTTTGTAATTAAATGGTGAGAGTAGATATTATAAAAAATCTAATAATTTTTTTTTTTTACATTAGATATTAGTATATAATGAAAAACAAGAAACTGATATTTTTATCGCTATTAAGCATTTTTGTATATAAGTGATTAATTTACCTTGACTATACTATATTTCCCTGACCAATTATAGTTAGACAAAAATATGTGCTTTATAGTATTCTAAAGTACACCAAATAACAACTTTCCCACACACATTCCCTTGTTTAATTTACAAAACTCAGTTTTCAGTCCACAATTTTCTGTGTGTAATTTGAGGCTTATTCTAAATAATTTTTATTTATATTACATTTAAGTAAGAAAGAAACTATTACTAGTTCTTGAACTACTTAAATTTCAATAAATTTTATCTGCAGTACAAAATTACTTTTAATTGTCATTTTACAATAAAAACCATCAACCATATTGCATTAAAGATAATAATTTTTAATGTGTCTGATGGATGGGTTATCTAACATTAAATTTCTGTTTGGTTTATCACCAAATACAGTATTTACAGTACTACTGTACATGAGTTGTGATACACATTGCCATAATGTGACTGGTAATAACTAGATTAGTTATCAGATTTATTTTTTATACCTCGGTCAAACTGTTCTGAAAGTCAATAAAATAGATGTCGTTTTTGAAAACAAATGAATTATTGAATAACTGCTAGTTTATTATACTACAGCAAAACTGCCTTAGCTGTTTGTACTATTATAGTTGTGATATTTGGATCAACTCAGTTTTTGTATTTGTTTCTCCAATTTTTGTATCACATTATTGTAACCTATTTTAATTAGGTGTACTTGGTTCGTGAATTAAAATATTTAATATACAAGTATATCAGTGAATCAGATGCTTTTAGAAATGTAATCAACATTATGCTCTTTCAATTATTTTGTTTCTATGCATTTGAAAAACGTTTTTACATAAAATTTGCTTGAAATCATCCAATTTTGTAAAAATAATATACTTCAGATAAACATGATTCAACTGTACACGCTTTGTAGGTCGGGTAAAAAATTTGTTACTACGTTTTGCTGTATGGTATCTGAGTTACATATGGAAATAAACAATTTATACATACTTTTTTTTATGTCATGAGTTTTTGATGAAACTTAGATTTAAGATGTAATTTGGTATAACATTGGAGTTATTGTATTGTTGAAATTATCACCTTAAAACAAATACCAAGAGAACTCTAACTTGGCTATGTTTGAATTTCGTACCAGTCTATGAAATTCATTTCAATTTTGTACAGAATACAAACATATTCCATTTTGTAATTTGGGTCAATCCATTTGAAGGGACCCAAGGGTGGTTTCTTGACCAATTCAAAAAAATTGAAACTTACCTACTTGTTTCCTACATGTCTCAGGACCTTAAAACTATTTTTTTTAAATCCTTTATGTAAGGAGTTTACCTGTGGTGGCAATTTTGTTACAGTGCACACACCTATTTTTGTGATTGTAAGAGTTTATGGAAAAACTAATAACTAAAAAATTATTGGTCCCGGAAGGATGAAACAAAAAGTAGTTTAATCATATTTTCTCAAGATAAAGGATTGGTCCAGTGGTTTATTTACCTATCTCTCTTCTTTCTAAATTAGCAATAAAGTTGAACATGAAAAACTGAAATTTCACTTTTGGTAATTTTTTTTCAAGATGCAGGTTACCATAAATAATATTAATGGGTGATATACTTACCCCTAAATTTTTATGAATTTTTGAAAACTGATTTTTAAAAAAATTTTTTTTTTCAGATTTTGGCTTCAAATAACTCTGATAGAAATCTCAAATTTGCACAACTTGCAGTGTTTTTGTAGAATAAATATGGCAAATAAAAAAGTCTCTTGTGTATTGAACTATTAAACAAGTTATAACCTCTCAAAAATCATGAACAATCTGCTAAAAGCGATACCATTTTAACTCAGTAAATAGGTGTTCCAAAGGGGTTTTCTTACCTTCTTATAACTTTAATATTTTTATAGTTATTACTGTAGTTGAAATGGACTTGTTTGAATCATTCTACTGCAATGTTCATGTTATAACAAGTGCTTGAAGTCATTTCCAGTCGTCAGGAAAATTCATGTTGCAACATGCTAATTAATGCTTGTTGCATCATTTAGCTTTGCAGTTACAGACTGGTCTGTCTGACATTAGTCAGTGACCTCTTCACACTTTACCAAGTGTTTTAAATTTCATCCTCTGTTTAAAAGTGTTTATTAAATAAATTTTAAATCAGTTAGATTTTTACATTATTTTCGAGTAATTCCCCATAAAACAATGGAATAACAATCTTCCATAGGAATTTATGTGAATGAATAGTGTCATAAAACAGTGTTTGGTAAAGTTTCAAAAGAACTCATTAAAATTTATTAATTTAGTAATGCAAACAAAAACTTATTTTTTTACATGTTAATTCAGATGTCACTAGTGTTTGTAAATATCATGAAAAAAGTTTTTTGTCAAAATTTAGGCACCTTTATGGGCAGTTCTGTTGTGACCCTTTGAGAACTCATAAAAAAACAGTTAAGAAAAACTTAAGACAAATAATATTAGAGCAAGCTCTTAAAGAACACATTTTTCCAAATTTAAATTTAGTTCCTGGAAAATCTCTTTGTATTAACTGTTTCAGAAGTATTTTTTTTCTCAGCAGAACAAAGAACTATGTGAATGCGAAGACCAAGAGCAATACATTGCTCCACATCATAATATTGTACAATTGTATGCTACTTGTAGCATTTTAGGTGTATCACCTTCATCAAAACAGTGATGGGTCATCTCACACAATTTCAAGAGAATTATCAGAAGAGATATCATAGCTGTTGGTTAATCACACTAAATAATAAACTTTCATTGCTACAGAAACAGGCTATTTCATTAAAGAATAATTAAAATTTTGCTACAATTTATTTTTTCTTCGATAGTGTTTACAAAAATAAACCAATATAAAAATAAAAATGAATTTTTGGAAAAAAACTAGGCTACTCATTGAAATTTCAGATTGGGTAAGTTTTACAATGATTTTTGAATTAAAATTGTGTTGGTTACTGGTATTGGCTAAGTTATCATTAAATTACTACCTATCGTTAATAATTTAAAAAATCTATTTTAGAAATATTGCAAACGTCACTTCAACAACAGAGGGGCTAAATGTAAAAAATGTAAAGTGCAAAGAAGACAAGAAACCACCTTGGAGCACTTATTTAGTGAGTTAATATGGTATCGCTTTTAACAGGTTTTTCATGATTTTAGAGAGGTTATAACATTTTTATTAGTTCAATACACAAGAGATTTTTATTTGCCATAAACATCTACAAAAACACTGCAAGTTGTGCAAATTTGAGATTTTTATCACCAGCACCATCAGAGTTATTTGAAGCCAAAATTTGAATTTAAAAAAAAAATTAGTTTTCAAAAATTCATAAAAATTTAGGGGTAAGTATATCACCATTAATATTATTTATGGTGAAACTACTAACATATACCTAAATATAAAAAAAAATTCAAACTGTGTATGCCATCCCTACCTCTTGAAAAAATTACAAAAAGTGAAATTTCACAGTTTTTCATGTTCAACTTTATTGGTAATTTTCTCATAGAAAGAAGAGAGAGATAGGTAAATAAACCACTGGACCAATCCTTTACCTTGAGAAAATATGATTAAACTACTTTTTGTTTCATCCTTCCAGGACCAATAGTTTTTTAGTTATGATTTTTTCCATAAACCCTTACAATCACAAAAATAAGTGTGCACACTGTAACAAACATGGCTGCCACAGGTAAACTGCTTAAATAAAAAATAAAAAATAAAAGGTCCTGAAACATGTAGGAAACAAGCAGGTAAGTTTAATTTTTTTTTTTTTTTTTTTAATTGGTCAAGCTTATATAAGCTTTTTTTTGGGGGGGGATACTTCAAATGGATTGAAGTGTTTGTGTTTTCCATTGCTGCCAATGTTTTTTAAATATAATGTGCAATGAACATTAATATGTATAAAAATTGTAGCGTTTATTCAAGTGCCTTCATGATGTAATTATTTTTACATGTCTGATACTGAAATATATATATATGTATATTATAATATTTATTGTTTATAATTCACCTTTATTCTTTGTAGCAACTCCACAGGAATAACTTTGATATTTGTCTAATAATAAATATGTAAATAATATTTCAATTCCTCTTAAATATTTCGCTTTTCAATTGCCCCCAGAAGAAAAAAAAATTCAGCTTTACTTGTTCAGCTGAATTTACTTCTTACTATTTTTTATTGTATTTAATTATTCAGTAAATGTATTTTATTATTATTCTTACTAATAAGTTACTGTTAAATTTTTATAATATCTATACTCATATGCCATAAAATTTTTGTGCATAAGGCTTTTTTTCTTTTTATTGCTCAATGTTTTCTTAATGTTATATTATTTAATATTAAAAATATTATAATATGTATTACCCAAGATTTGTTCAAGAGCTGTATTTGGTGATAATTTCTGCAAGTCTACATTGTTATCTTGGTGAAGTCCTAATATTATTCCTGTATCACCTTTCATAATTATTAATGTATTGATGAATTTTTTATAGTGCCATTTTTATTAATTTTATGTGGTTTTACATACAGTTCACTTTTTATTATTCAAAATTCATTAGAAAATATCAGAAAAGTGGTTAATGAATTTTGTAATTTCTTTTATATTTAGATTTTTTTATATCAGTAAAAAGGTTTAATAGAGATTTAGCAAATTATTTGTATCTGATCTTCCTTGCCTCTAGACTGTGTAGTGAATTTATGTTTGACATTATCTTCAGGTATATTTAATATTTGTTTAAAATCAAATATGGAATATAAAAATCTGAAATTTAAAATAAATTTTGTTAGCCCAATATGTTTGTTGATCATTAACTACATTGTGTTATTTATGAATGTGTTTTACTACAATTTTGTCTGATGTTGATATTCTTATAAACTTATAATTTCATCTTTAATCGAATATTTTTATTTAAAAGCATTAGCATTAAATCAACTTTCTATCTAATCTGATTTTATTTCTAATTATTATAAAAAAAAACTATGTATAATTAACAAAGAATTATTCCTTACAGGATTATGGTATAATCATCATACCATTCGCTAGTTTTTATATATTATCCAAAATATTTGCTATTTTATTATATATTTTAAACTTCTTAGGAAAACCAATTAAAAGAATGTTTTCTCTAGGAAAGAAAAGTAAATAAAAAATTTATTAAACAATAATAATATGTTAGTATTGGATTTTAAAATTGCTGATAGCTTGATGAAGGTTAAGATTATTAATGCAAATTTTTAAAAGGAAATGGAACAAAAATATGGAATAGATTAAATATAAGTTTTGTGGTTCTTTCCAGTTTAATTGGATGAGTGTACAAAATTTGATTTTCATTTTAATAACTATTGAACTGACTTTTTGTTCTTCGTTTATAAATTCAATTTTCTATAAATATGTATAATCAATGAATAATTCATTTTCAACTTAATGGCTTAAGATCTAAATATATAAACTAACCTCAGTGTTGTTTAAAAATGTTATATGTTTGTGTCTATGTGTGTGTGTTTTTTAAAATTCTTCATTTATAAAAACTGTACTTACCAGAAAAAAATGTTGCTGTTTTTAGTTTTGTTTGTTGGAATCACTGCTCCATTATTGCTCACTTGCTCTTCACAAAACTGTCAAGCTGTATCATAATTTTAATCGTACAAAATCTCCTTGGCACAGTAATAAGAATTCCACATTTTTGAGGTTTAAAAAACTTTATTGCCACATTATTCTTGTCAACAAAAATATATAATATGTGTTTGCCATTAATTTAAGACCATTGGTAAATAAATCTGTTGATTGGATGTAGCTATCCTTTAAGAAATAATTGAAATTCATATAATTTCATTAGTAATGTAGATTATAATAACCCAAAGTAAAGTTTAATATTTTTTACATAACACCTCTACACTAAAGGGACCTATTATATTAATTAATATTCTATTTATGCTTCAGCTGAAAAATTGTTTGAAAATTAAATGTTTTAACATATACAAAATCAATAAAAGCTGTCTCACAGTAAATATTTATATTTTTAAAGTAATAAATTAATATTTTACAGATTAATGCTAAATTAAAAAAAAAAGTATGTGAAGTTAAAAATGGCCCCAAAGAAAATATTTTACAACTTCCTAGAAGCGTAGATATGTATGTAATCCATCCTTCCATTTTTCACTATTATTTAAATTACACTAATTTATTGATTTATTAATTTTTTCTTTATGTACAATAAGTTTGTTTAAACAGACTTAAAAAGTAATGATTGTAAGTAACAATTTTATTTGAAAAATTGTTGGAAAATAACTTTTTTATATAAATGCTTAACTTTAAACATTTTAAGTAAAAGGGAAAAATAAGTGTACTTTCTTAAAGTTGCTGACAGCTAACAAGTAAATAATGTTTGCAAAACTAGAATTTGAATTAAGTGGATCAGAATTAATTTGAACTTCTTCTGTTTGAAGTAATTCACTATAATCCTTTGGAGCAGTGATTCTTAACCTTTGTAACACCATGCCCCAAAAAGTAAAAGTAATTGTAGATAATGTACATTCTATTAATTTCACTTCTTATTCACCTCCATTCATTGAATACATATAATTTGTATTCACTGAAAAGAATCAGTTTGGGAAAATAATTTTGAGAATTTCATACATCCTTGATAGATTTCAACTGAATGTCCTTTTTTTTAGTCCTGAACGTTTTCTTTTATTACCTTATAGCTTCTTTTCTTTCTGTTGTATTGTATTAGCATCCTTGTGCAACTTCTTTCTCTTCCTTTCACTTTTCCTTCTATGAGTTTCTACATAGCTTAAGTCCCAACAAAGATGTGTTCTTCTTCACCAAACTCTTCTGTCTCCTATTCTTGTCATTAATGTATCATTTTTCTGTTTTTTTATTCTCTACAATCATATTTCAAAACTATCTTATAGTTTCTTTCTCATTTTGAGTAGTTGGTACAAATTCATATGATAATACTCTCCCACAAAGTATTTAATTAGCTCACCAGGATCCTTCTTGCCATCAGCTATCCTTTTACCTTTGTGAAAGATCTTTTTACTTACCAATGGGTAAGTGAAAAGATCTTTCAATTTCACAATTGCAGATCGCAATTTCAATTTCGTTGAAATTTTAACTTTATATGATTATCTTTTAGGTTGCTTGTATCTCATCTCTTAGTTCTTATTTTAATCTCTTAAACTTCAAGCTACAATTGCAGTCTACATTGCAGTCAGAGTCAACATTTTTATACTGATTTGTCTTACAGTCATAAATTTAGTTTTTAAATCTGTGCATTTATATGATATAATCTATCTGATATCCTTCTTTATCTTCTGATCTCATGTAAGTGTATCTTCTTTTATAGTCACTAGTTTATATTTAGTTGAAAAATCTGAAATCTTAGTTCTTCTTTCACATCTTTGATCTAGTCTTTGCTCTCAAACTATTTTTAATTTTCAGTCTTCTTCTGCTAAGGCATTTCATTCTACCAGTATTATCAATTAGTCATGTTTTTTATAATTGATTATGTTATCTTTCTTTATAAATTTTCTATCCATTGTCTGTTGGAGGTCGCAATATAGATTTGCATGTTGTAGGCTTGTCTTTGAATTTAACCTAGCTGAAGTAATTCTCTCACTGTATTGTTTGTAACATGTTATTTGTTCTATATTCGTACATTTCCATTTTTTATGTATTAATATCCTAAAATTTGCTGCCTAAAAATCTTGTTATATGGGTAAAAGTGCACCAACTTCCAGAGGGATTATGGGTGGAATAGATCGGCTGTTCAATAGCAGGCCTCGCAAAACTGTCTTCTAGGGGAATTTTTTTATTTTATTTTCAGGTTGCTGTTTAGATAAAGCCAGGCATCCTAATCTCTTCTAGAATAAAAATACAAGTACAATAATGGGATAATTTTCCTGAAAATTTCAATTTCAGGGTTTGAGAAGTACTATAATAAATGATTACAGAGGGATTGAAATTTTGTATTTATGTTCTTAGATTTCATTTATTGGTCTTTGTCAATTCTACTTTTCAATTTGTGAAAGTATTTAATATCATTAAAATTGTCTTGTTAAAGGTTAATTTTGTATATATAGTCTTTTTTCAAACAGGAGATTTCTACATTGTACTGTTGTTAATCTGCCTTTGACAGATCATATATTATGTGGTGTTATTTTATTTTGTTATATTGTTTTGTGTACTTGCATTCATTTTATACTATGTTATTAAAGGCCTTATTTAATCATCTAAATACCACAAATGTAATTACGTGATATTTACAAGTCTGTTCTTGTTTTATGAGTTTATTAAAAATCATGATGAGGTAAATTAAACTAGTCAGTATCTGTACTGTGTTTTATTTCCAGTAATATCATGAAATAGAGCATTTAAATGAAATATGTTTTATATTGAAGTTCATTATGTAACTGTCTAAATGAGAATCTACTTGTTTAATTGTATCCATGATAAATTTACTTAAAAAAATACTTAAAATGTTTAAATACATTGTAAAATTTACATATAAGAAATGTTTAATAAAGAAACATGGTGAGAAAAAATGTTATAAGGGCTTCAGTACCAAACATTACTGGTTCATTCTCTCCTCACATTTGCATGTACCCAAATTAAGAATTAAAGATTTTTCATAATTTTTATAATTTATCTAATTTTCAAGTTCATGTGATATTAAAAAAAGTTATATGATGTTGTCAAGAAAGGAGGTTGAATCTTTTTGTAAGTTTTGAACTCCTTTTTTAGCAGTTATATCTAATACAATATAATTTTGATGATAAAAACATCATTTGGTCAAGGGGGTGAACTGAGACCCAACGTTTTTAATATATATATATCTATGCATTTTTTAAATCAATTGTACCTTTAATACTATAATATTGCATAAATTTTAAAGTTAAAACATCACTTAACCAAGGAGGCCAATGAACATTTTTACCTTTTTCAAAATTGTAGTTTAAATATCATAATAATCATTGACATTTAAAAATCTACCTATGGTGTGTTTGAAAGAAAGATTTGTCAAGGGCAAAGCTGAAAAAGTTATGCTTTTCTTTGCCAAATTTTTTATATCTTGTTTGGCGATTATGTTCTGTTGTAATTTTTTTTAAAATCTTTTCTTATGGCCATGTTGTATCCAGATTTTTTAAATTTATAAGCTATTGTCTCGGAGACTTTTGTATATTTAATTTCTATATATTGTGTGACTGGGTGTATTGTATTTCAAAAGGAGATAATTTGAGGTTGCATGCTTTTATTGATTGCCTTTTGTGATGGTGAGGCCAGGAAAATGATTTGTTTTTGTTATTTGAAAAGTTTATAATTTTATATAAACAGAACTGTAGTGCACTGATTTTGTGTATTATGAATGTTTTTCTGTTTTAATGGAATTAATTTTTTTTTTGTAATAATTTTAGTTGTGTTAAAAATTATTGAAAGAAAAGGTTGTGTTCTGTATCTTTTTGTTTTTATATAATTTTTGTAGTGATATTGTTCGCTTAAGTTGTTTGCTGCTGGACTTGAAGACTAGAATATCACTTACTGTTGTGAAATTATTCTCAAATTTATACAGATAAATCTGTATGAATGTTTTAAGTAATTGTAAAACATAATTTACCAGAATAATGACATAGTTCTGAATTAAATTATAGAACTGATTTAATCATTCTTATGAAAAATAAAAAACAGATGAGAAAGAAAGTTCAGCTGTGTGCTTGCATTACCACACAATTTTGGAGGTGAGTAAGATGTTTCTTAGTGGTGCTTTAGCTCCTCTAGAATCCATCATATAAGAAAAGCAAAGTTTATTACTGCATCTACTGAAGCTAGTCAATGAAAAGTCATTAATAGTGGTGTACAGCTTCCCAAGTCAAAATTAATTAATATTTTTATTATTTGCCAGCAGGATAATTGCCTACAAATAACTTCTGTGGGACTTTTAAACTTATCTCTATAAAGGGTTGTTTGAATTATGCTTTTCTTCCTTAGTCAGGTAGATCATCCTTTTCATTATCCAAGTTTAGGTTCATCCTTTTTCTTACGAAGTTTAAGTTCTGTTGATCATAGACCAGACTCCTGTTTTGGATCAACTATAAACATATATGAAGTTGGTGCATACTTGGAGCTTCTGTCAGAGAAGTAACCCTATGATAGATTGTAGCCTGTCTAGTGGCTGAAAATTAAGACTTATCTGTAGTTGAAGTAACCATCAATTAATTAATTGGCCTCCTTACTTTCTTTAGTTTAATGTCTCACCATCATTATCATCCTTATGTTATGGTTAACTGCCCTGAGGCAGATCCCTTACACTATGTTCGTCTCCATTAACTTTTATTAGTATTCCTTAGGTAAATTTCTGAAAGCGTCTATTTCCTTTTAGTCTATAATTTTCATTGTTTTCTAGTTTCCATTTTTGCACCTTCTATTAATATTTCTAGTGGTATTTTAATCAATAATTCTCCTTTCATGATGTGTCCATCCAGTTAGCTTTTCTATTCTGAGTTGTTCTGATTAAATTTCTATTCTTGTTTACCCTCCTAATTTAAGGAGATTACCTTTTAAGTAATCTAGCCAGTAACACATCTCTAGTCTCTTCCATACTCATATTTCTAACATTTCCAGTCCTTTTTCTTCTCTTTCACAGTATAATACAAAGCATTATAAATTCCTTTAATCCTAATAAGTGATATGTATATATATATATATTTTTTTTCTTTCTTTTTCTGTTTAGTCTCTGGAACCATGTCAGGTATTATATCAGAGGATGAATGAGGATAATATGTATGAATGTAAATGAAGTATAGTCTTGCACAGTGTTAGGTGACCATTCCTGAGATGTGTGGTTAATAAGAACCCAACCACCAAAGACCTGTATCCACAATATAGTACTCAAATTCATATAAAAGTAACTGCCTTTACTGTAAGTGACATATTTATTCTATTCTTGTTGATGAGTTGGATAGAGAACATCATTATTCTCAGAAAAAGCTGTAATTGATGGAGCCTTTTATCTCGAATGCTTTTGATACATCATATCTTACAATAGCTTTTCAGTCAATATTGAAAAATTGATGGTAAACTTCCCATTTTCAAAGTTGTAACATCGTTTAGTAACTTGTACTTATATTGAGGAAAATAATTGGTCATTACATCATTACGTTTTGACTTTTTTTCCTTTGTTTGCAATAAATATGTTTTCTGTGACAACTGGCATAGTTGTTTAAATCTGTCTGGGTTACTACTAAAAGTAACTTCTAGTATGATTACTCAATAATTGTAAACTGGAATTTATAAAATAAGCATCGAGATGACATTTAAACTTGTGTTTGTACATGCATGTATGTTTGTTTTCTAATTTTACCGTATGGTGATTTTATGATTGTATTTCACATGTAAAAATAATTTCTTTGGTGGTGGATTAAGAAGAACTGTTTTTATTTCCATTTACTGTGTTAACATTGGAACCACATGTAGACTAAATTAATGATGTTTAGGAATTGCTCTTTTTATATCTATTCATTAGTCATATTTATGTACGATGCCAAATGACCTAGCCAACTGAGGATTAGTTGGCCATGTTAAAAGTTTACATTACTTTAATCTGTTGAGAAAAAAATGTGCACAGTACACACATCTGGCAAATTCTGTTCTGTTGTATGACATTTTTTTTCATTCCTTATTGTTATTTTAAATTTTATTTATTATAATCTTTTCTTGTTTATTGTTTTGTTTACAAGAAAACTATTTATCATATATTCATTTAATACTGGAAATAATGGGATATTTTCTAGGAATTTAAGGGTATGAGCAGCTCCCATACTTTGACCTCCACATATATATATATTTTTTTTTTTAAATATTTGTTTCTGGAAATTAGTAAACAGTGTAGCAATATTGAAGAGCTAGCGTCTCAGTCTATCTTCAATTTTTTTTTATAAGAAATAACTTTCTTCTACTGAGAAATTAACAAAATATTGATGATTCAATTCAAGTCGCTTAACATCTCTTCTCCTTCATTAACAGTACTGGGTCCCTTTAGTTAAGAAAAGATTAAATAATGTAATATTCAAAAGATTCTTTTTCAGAAATTATTCTACTTTTTGAGATCAAAACTCTATTGATGCTGAAGCAATAGACACATCTTGCTCTTTCACTCTCCTTCAATTCACATGAAATAATGTGATAATATTCAAACCAGTCTTTTTAAAATAATTGTCCTTTTTTAGCAAAGAACTAATTAATAACAATGCAGTTTGGATCCTGTTTGATCTCTGGTGTCGTCATCAGTTTAGGAATTTCTACAATATTTTATTACATAGAATTTATAGAAAAAAATTTTGTTAAAAATAAATCTACGATGTACAAAATACTGTGTCATTATTTATACCGATAAGTGTTTCTAGTAACATTATCCTTGTGTCCTTAAATCTGTTCTTTCTTTTTCTTTTCTATTAGCCTCTCCTAGAAATGGATAATATTTGCTCTCTCACACTAACCTTTGACTCATGGCTGTCATGGAACAGACACATTAGCCATAAATGACAGTTGTACAATATACTGAATCAGATATACAATTTACTATGTGTGCATTCAAAATTGATGGAGGATTCTAAATTATAATAAAACCACTGCAGATGTATAAAAGTCAAATATATGACTCAGAAAATTCTTGAATGACGAATTTCTACATATTAGAAAAACGCAACAATATTTGAAAATTCAATTTTTTAACGCAGTTGAAAATCGTACTGTTGAATTTAAGACAAACTTTAGCAGAATCTTTTTATATGAATTTTATGCGCTCCATACTTACAGGAACTCTTAGAAAATAGCTGAAATGTGTATTACTTGTCAACGAAAAGAAAAAACTGTTCTGAGTGACAAAAAATTAAATGTTCATTTCCATTATAATTCTGATATTTTATTGATTATGTTGTCTAGCAAAATAATTATTAAAAAACTAAAAAAACGATTACTTATTGTACACATCTACGTAGAATAATTATGAAAAACAAACAAAAAAATCGTTGTGAAATTTAATATTACTTCTACATTTTTTATTGTGTTCAAGTACCTCTTAGTCTTAACAAAGTGGTGACCATCTCATATAGTCTACATGCCTGTAGGTTGTAATCGGGTGCCTACCCTACTCGATCATATGATGCAGAAGTAATAATAAATTTCATATTGCTGACTAACTTACTATATCCTGATAAAATGCCCGTAAGAAAAGGAAGAAAAACTTGTTTAATTATTTTTTGTTCGTTTTTCATAATTGAAAAACGATTAGTAGATGTGTGCAATAATAGATGTATACAATTAGTAGTGTTTAGTATTACTATAATTTAAAAAAAATTGTAGACGTTTCTTGTAGAAATAAACTTTAAAAAGTTTTTGAAAAATATTCAACTGAAGGGAGATAGAGCAAAGAACAAAATACATATATTTCTATTTTTAAGAGGTGGGGGTTGATTTTTTGAGAAAATCGAAGTTGCTTTTTACACGATATCTCCCCACTTCCATAACGAATTTTGAAAAAAAAAATGATTATGATCAATGCCCAAAATATAGAAATGTTTGGCCAACTTTCAAGAAAATCGATTGGGTCAATCTTGAGATATAAGGCCAAAAGAAGTACGACACACATACTTACTAGCGGGTTTCCTCCACCAAGAGGTGGAGAAATGCCATTTACGGGCGCCTGGGCAGTGTCGGGCTCGCTAACAGGTTCCGTAAGATGTTATTAAGTGCGTGTGTCTTCCTGCGCACTACCGACTAAACCTCCACCCCTGGCTACTCACCCTTCCTGGTACAGCTGGTGTGCATTATTTCAGGAAGGGGGTAATACGCCCTCACACACATTCAGACACCACAGTCAACAGACACGGACCTCACACCCACAAGATACCAAACACCAGATTAAATCTCATCACACATTTCACAGACAATCGGAACACTAAAGTACATACATACCTCACGGGTCACCATCGGACGCGGGAGCGGAGTGTCCACGACCTCATCGCAGCCAGGCGATCCCCACACGTACGGGGAACCTCCTAGGCTCTCAGCCGCGTGCCTGTCCGCCCCCGCACCCACCGACGACTCCTTCTACCCCTGCGAGACTCCTCCAGACGTACAGCTCCTCCACGATCTTCCTAGCAAACCTTGCTACAGCCATCCTGTCTTCCGCGCTTTCCAAGATGATTGCTGCAGTTCGTCTGGGAGAAACATTTCCCTTTTTATCTATGGTGTTTATTTCCCTCGTCGCATCCTCAAATCGGGTGCAGTGAAAGAAGACGTGATATGTTGTCTCTTCCTCGTCTACACACACCGGACAACTAGCGGAGTGATCTAGCTTAAACCTAAAAAGGTATTCTTTGAACCCTCCATGGCCCGTTAGAAACTGTGTGAGACGGTAATCCAGAGAGCCATGGGCACCAACTTCTCGGATCCCCAATTATGTAGTGCGTCCATCGACCTCTATCACTAGTATCCCACCACATCTGCCATTCTCCTCATATTTTACATGATGGAGCTAGCCACTATCTTTTTCCGCAGATGTTGACGCCCGTTGCTCTTTAATCTTATTTCTGCGAGTGATCTCCAGATCAACAGGTAATAATCCACTAGCGGATGACTTGTGACTTTCAGTCGACTTTCTCGAAACCCACCTTGAACATGTTTTGCGGTAATTCAGCGTTTCATGGATAAAGGAATTAATATTAGCCGTACTCGTGCTACAAGTTTTTAACGATTTCCCAATTTTTATGCGTCTGTCTTCGCGATTATCATTAATGCGATTTTGCAAAGCGTCAGTCGACATTTTCACCGGTTTTCCGCTACGATGAAAATCTGTGGGACTTATTCTGCCCGATGTAAACTGTTCGAACCACGTATAAAAATGTTAACGGCTAATTCACTTTTTACCGTACTGTTTTATCATTTACGAATAAAGTTTTTGTCGTTTTTCATCTCCAGAAAATAAAAATCTTATCACAGATTGTTGTTATTTCAGTTATACGTTTCAAGCGGGGCCGAAGTTTTTAAATAAACAAAAGAGGTTATAATAATAGAAATTCTTTTCAAACAGCTGATATTTCTACATCAGGAATTCCAAACTGAACGTTAGACAGTTTCGGTTTATTCTATAAAATAATTTTTTCGTTTTGTCTTTTGTCTCTTTAATTGTTTAATGACCCTCGTATTTGTAAAATAATGTGTTTGCTGGTTGATTTTATTAAATCATATGTGAAACTGAACATCTGTCAAGGTTCTCGGCCGTATTTTCTAGTTATCTTAATTCCTTCTCATTTTGTATTCCGGGACTACTGTTATAATTATTTATTATTGTTTTTATTGCTAAAAAATAAGTGAAAATTTGGTAAATACCACATTCAGTTATTTCTTTAATTTAAGACAGTTTATAAAAAATTTAGAGCCAAGAAGCAGAAAGCCGGTTTTTCTTGTTCGTAATTTCAAATATTTTTTATGCCTTTTTTTCTAGTTAAGATACGCTTAGCATTCTATTAGTCGTTTCAAAAATAATCTCTACTAATGGGTGTATGTTTTATTATGTCATTTTTGGTGTAGTCCTTTGCGATCGGTTGGAAGTTTGTGACGCTTAGATAAAAAAGAAGAAGGGACCATGTTGGCTCGTCGATTATTATTACTGTTAACTGTGTTTTAGTACTGAATAGAGTGAACGTAAGAAAGACTGGATCAATCGCTAATAATTAACTTAATATGATGGGTAGAGTCCATTTTATGAAGTTCTTTGTTCACTAAATGTCTTAGTAAAATTCATCACCAGCTTTTTGGACATAGTAGCTTGACATTTCTGATAAATTTTTATAAATATGATGTTTAGAAAAAAAAAGATTGTAAACACCTTTGTTAACTCATTATCTTCGTTAGACCATCATTATTAATAATTTTTACTGCATTAGCCTATGTCACACTTAAAAAAAATTCTATTTTCAGATTTTCTTTAATCACTTTTCTTTTGATCCTTTAAATAGAATCAATCAACAGAGTTTGAATTTTATTTCACTACATTGTAACTTGCTTCTTTTTAATAAGTAAGTTATCACGAATTAAATCCGTTTCCTGAAATTGAATTAGAAACTCTTGCGGCTTAGTTGTATGACAAGGTTCTAATCTGTAACGTCTAGCACATGGGGAGCTTTGATTTTCCCCTCTAGTAACATCAAGATGACATCAAAAGGCGATTCACACTTTGCCGATTGATGTTTGGATTTTTGGAGAATGTTAGTAGCCTCTGGCAAATTCTATTCTCGGGTCAGATTTCAACTTGATTACGAACGATGTAATCGCTCTTGCGATTCTGATGGGCGTATCATTAATCGTCATGTTACAAGCGTTGCCGGTCTGGGCGGTTGGTCGTCGATGGTGCGGTTTTGCTTCGTACGATGTGTAGGCTGGAATCGTGGAACTGCAAAAGAGTAGGATGATTAGTCACGTCGGTAACGTATGAGTTCCGGGATCCACCCCACCCCAGGAATAAATCTTTGATCTGGACGGAACCTCTCTCGGGCGAGCGTAATTTACTACTGGAATTTAAACGGTAATTAGAAATGATGGGCGAAATATTTTTACGCGGTTTATGACAAAATATATATGGTGAGGGGAGCAGTGTGTAGCCTATAAATGTAACAGCTGAAGCCTTGTATATTTCAGGTTTGTTATCATCAGGATTTACAGTCGATTGAGCACAACTGCAAGCTATTGCGTGCGGTGATGCAGTTTTGGTTGCCCGAGAGTCGCGAGTTAATTGGTCGTTCGATTATCATACTGTAGTTGTGCCAAGGTTTTGTATATTTTTCTCTAAATAAGATATTTTTAGGATGTGAACAAAGTTTTCAACGCTTAGTACAGGGTAGGTGTTAATAATAAGACTTGTGATTACAGGAGTTCTATAAGGTTTTTAAAGTTTTGCTATTTCAATCTACCGACGTAATTTTTTTTGTAGATTTGCACGTTAGATTTTATGTCATTTTCTATGTTTACGTTTACGCAGACAGATGAATTTGAGCAATCTTTTTCTTTATTTTAAGAAATAAATTAAAAAGATTTTGTAGTTTTTCTTAAGATAGTAAGTAAAGTGTAAGAGTAAAATTAATTTTGTACTATCACTGGGAAGGAGTTAAATTTTAAGCTCTGAAATTTCTGGGAATGCTGAGTTGATTTGAAAATTGTGGCAATGTACATGGTTGCCAGATTTTTTATTTATTTTATTAAATTTGCTATTAAAAAATTATCTTTTATTTTATTTGGAGTAATTAATACTTTTATAAATCTCTTGAACTAAGTTACGAGCTCTTTTTTTTATAAAAATGTAGATTGAAAAATCTGTGGTTTTATCTTTTATAAAAAAACAAAGAAATATAAAACTTTTCATTCGGTTGATTATTTTAATGGACTGCTTAAAATTTTGTCTGTGATTAATAACTTTTCACTTAACTAAAATTATTTTTTTTAAATTTTATTTCTTATTTTTAATAAAATACATACACAGTATTTTATACTCGTACAATTAATTATTAATAAATAAATAAAATTAATGTTAATTTATTTCTGTTAGCCCATTTGACATGAAAGAAACTACAAACTTAATGATCTCATGAGGAAAATACGGAAATGATTGCTAAACATTATTTGACGTTATTTCTGTTGAAGTTATTTTTAAATATGGAATACTGTTAATATCCTTTTTGTTTTCATTTTCTATTAATATTTTATTATAATTGTTAAAGCAGTTTTTAATTCATTTACGTCTGACAATGCAATTTTTAATAAAAGAAAAAAGCGGAACTTACATAGCGTAGTAATGTATAGTATAATCATGGATGTAATAGATTTGTAAACAATTTTTTTTATGAATCACCTCAGGTTGTCTCTGCAATCTATTTTGCTAACGGGAAATTCAGATTAAATATTATTAAAATTATTAATTTCATATTTCAAATTGTTAATCTTATATATATATATATATATATATATATATATATATATATATATATATATATATATATATATATATATATATATATATATATATATATATATATATATATATATATATATATAATATATATATATATTTATTTATTTTTTATTTTATTTTATTTTTTTTTTGGTTCGTATTGATGTAGTAATACGATTAATATCCATAACTAGTTGAGATACCACCTACACATTATTGCTTGTTTGAAAAATGAAACGTTGATCGATCGGAATAGTTTTTATCTGTCATGTAGATTAAAAAACTCGCAAAAAAAAGTTTGTATTTCTAACAATTTGCTTTGATTTTTATATCCTTTATTTTTAACCTTATCTTTTTTTAATAACTAATCCTAACAGGTAAATTTTAAGAAAATATCCTCTGAAAATGCTAACATCTAGGTGTCGTTTAGGATTTTAATAAAATATCAACAATTAAAGTAGTTTTAAAGCCCTCCGGGCAGGGCTGGTCTAGTGGTTAACTCGTCGTCGCAAATCAGCTAATTTCGAAATCGAGAATTCTAAGGTTCAAATCCTAGTAAAGGCTTTTTATAGGCCTTTTATCCGTGTAAAAGGATACTTATATAAGGATTTGAATACTAGATCGTGGATACCGGTGTTCTTTGGTGGTTGGATTTCAATTTACCACGCATCTCTGGAACGGTCGACCTGAGACTGTACAAGACTACACTTCATTTACATTCATACATATCATTCATCCTCAATCTTTTTCTGAAGTTATACCTTAAGGTGGTTCCGGAGGCTATACAGGAAAAGAAAGAAAAGCAGTTTTAAAATAATTTTTGCTTTAATTTTTTATGCCGTGCATAAAAGTGGTGGATTCCTTTATTATTAAAAAAATAATATAGTTTGGACAAATTTTCTCCCCTTGAACTCTTCTGTTAAAATACACCCTCTGCGAATAAATCATAAATGTCGTTTTTCTGTCATAATGTAACCGGAACTCTTGTCCAAAAATGTCAACGGTTTTGCTTAAGAAAATTGCAATTGGTTGAAGCATATTTGAGTAAGTTAATAGAGAATTGTTGATTTTTCCATCTTTGTTAAAGGTAAACTGATATCCTGAGTAATTATATGAGATATGAATATTCAGTATATGTACACATTCCATATACAGAAGATTTGTTTCTTGAAGAAGCTGACTAAACATTCCTTTGGGTGGATTTGTTAGTGTCGTTTGGCGAGCTTGTTTTTCTTAACACCAATCCTGTTTATGAATTTTCCGCTTTTCTCAATATCCATTCCTTTATCCTTGATTTGTTCTTCTTCAGGAGGTTTGTATTGGTTTAGGGTAAAAAACATAGGAACAATCATAGGAACAATTTTAACGATTTGGAGATAGTTGTGTTCGGTTTTTGATGGATCGATTGCTCTGCACACTTTATCGAAACTCCGTTTTCTACATAGTCGGTATCAGAAAAGTCCACCTTAGGGCTGAGATATTTATCGCGTAATTGCCTTTCATTTTTTTTTTACACGTAGATTACATAAGCTCTTCTTTATCTATCTCATATTTTTATACAATTAAATCTTTAAGGTCAGAAAAAAATGTTAATTAATAATTTAATCTTCGAAATAAAGTAAACTTCAATAAAGTAGAATCAACCGAAAAGTTTCTTTGCAAATTACTTCTGAAGGTAATAATCTAAAGTAAAGTAATATTTTTTTAAATTCTTTAATTTTTTTTAATTGTAAAATATTAGCGAAAAATTAAAAACAACTGCTAGCAATGTAATAAACCTTTTATGTGGTCCTAAGTAGAGAAAGTAGTAGAAATTTAAAGAAAAATTGCATGGTATTATTTTTTTTAAATTCGTTTTTATTTTTTAACGCATATTTAATTTAAAACATTTTAATTTTTGTGTTTATTTAAGAAATTTATCGGCCTACAAAGGAGAAAAACCTTATTTTTGATAAAATAAAAAAATATGGAATGAACAGACTGAGACTGGAACCGAGCACGAGCCAAGGATTTCTCCAGTGCGGAAATATGTGTTTCATATTTATCCCAAGTTTTCAAGCTAATATTGCTTCATTTTTGACCGAAAATACGTATGTATTAAATTAACGAAAGGTTACGTTTTGTTACGCTTTGACAATCAGCTATTAAGGATTTACAGTGACAAGTAATTTTTAAAGATATGTGTGTAACTTCAAGTTGTTCATTATAAGACAGAAAGTATAATCATTTTTCGGTTAAAAATATATTCTAGTTATGTTATGGATGAACTTTTAACAACGGGACAATAACAGAAATGTTTTTATTTCCTTGTACGAAGTAAAGGAAGTATTTTGATGGTGAAAAATTTCGGTTTTCAGATTTCAACAGAAACATCCATTTTTACCATAAATCCATTTTGACTAGTTTCGGCGTGACGTCTGTACGTACGTATGCATCTTGCATAACTCAAAAACGATTAGCCGTAGGATGTTGAAATTTTAGATTTAGGACTGTTGTAACATCTAGTTGTACAGCTTCCCTTTTGATTGCAATCAACTGAACCAAAAATGACCAAAAAAATCCAAAATCCAAAAAATTTGGATTTTAGACTTTTTCTTAACTGACGTAATAAGCCCTAATTGAGAGCTTTTCAATGATATAAGTGGTTTCAGAGTTATAGCCAAATAAAATTTTAATTAATGAAATTTTTGCGTCTTACCAGGAGAATAATGCACATCATTTCGAATCCGATTTCATCTCCTTTTATTAAAATTTTAAAAAATTTAAATATATTGATTTATTAACGGTTATTAATCTCTGATTATAAGCATATTTTACGATAAATAATAATATAAAAAAAAAATCTGAAATTATTAAAGAAATAAAATTTTATGTACTTTTCATTTTAAAAACATGTGTATATATAATTTAATAGGCGTAAAAGGAAGTCATGTGGTGCCCACATCACATTTTTTTCATAAATAGAGGATGATAAAAATCGATCCTTTAGTAAAAAGAGTTTCGTTTTGTAAAGGGTTGAACATAAAAAATAAATAATTTTATTCGAATGTAGACCTATCTTGTGTTTAAAGACGTTTAAAATAACGCTTTAATTAAGATGATGTTTTAAAAGTATTTTTTTTAAAATCATTGGTTTGATTGTGTGTCTATTAGACACAACTGTAGTACAGTTACAATCAAACCAAAAAAAAGAGGAAAGAGGAATAAACAGGAATAGGAATAGATATATATATATATATATATATATATATATATATATATATATATATATATATATATATATATATTTCTTTAATGGAATACTGACAATAAGCAACAATATAAAGGATTACATACATCTGGAAATTAGTAGAGTATTCCTCTCGGATACACCCATGTGAACATATCATGATAATCCACATCCAAGCACATTATGTTGTTATGTTCCTACTCCACTCCTCCGAACAAGTATAAATAGCAGAGACAAATCCAAAATCATTCAGTACCAAAGAGATGATCAACGAAGAAGTGTTAGACTGCCTAATACATACAGACTGCGAACACGGGGAACGAAACTGCAACTGCATATACTGTGGCAATAGAGATCAGCAGTGTATAGGGTGGTTAACGAAGGTGGCAGAAGAAAACTACAAAAAAGAATACATCGAAAACTTCTGGAAAAGTGGACAGAACAGTGGATACGACGACCTCAACCACGAAACATACTACGCATTCACAAAAGAACTGGAGGAACTGGACAGCGGACGACTTCAAGAGGAAACTACAACAAATGGCCGAATGAATGGACAAACTACACAACTCAACAAACCATGGGCGTGGCCAAACCAACTGACAGAGAAAGAACAATACCCGACAATACAGAACAAATGGGGAACGACAATTTACATTGCTCCGAGACGTTACGTGACACTACTCCACTTACGAAAACATCAACCGACGATGACGAAAGACCAACTAAACGACATAAAACAAATAATCACGAACACACATACACACAGTTTTGCTCCGGATCCGCTGAAGGATCTGGATTCCATTTTCCAGTTGTTGGAAGCAGACAATGGGAAAGGTCTGTACTTGCACTTGGCGAACACGAGTTCTCAGGTTATTCGCAAGACTATCTGGTCAAGCATATTGACAATATTAGACATAAACTACAGACCGACAATGACGTGGATCCAACACGGACACAAAGGGGCGGAGATACTATGCTTCAAAACAACAACGGAGGAAGAAACAATAACAGCAATAACAAAATCAAAGACAGAGACGATACAGACACTTCAGACGGACAATGCACCTCCACCATGGAGGTTCATATACAAGACATTAATAACACACATAATGACGGACAAACAAGAAGCAGCCCAACCCCCGGACCGTCAAATATTAAACAAAAAAAGACAACTAAACGAAAGACAAAAGACGTTACTATCGAAACGACTAAAACTAAACATAAACGAGCAAGGACAGACACGAAACGAACAAACGACACAGACACAACAGACGGAACTATTCCAAACACCAGACGACCAGATGTTGGACGAACTAATGACCGACAAGGAGAAGGAACTGGAGAGGATAATAAATGTGGATACACATTCATTATCCACCACAACAACCAAAACGACAGATGGAGAGAATCAAGTAAGCGGATATACAGAAATGAACCCCAATTCTCAATGTATAACCATGGGGACCACAGCCACATCATCTACTTCGGAGACAGAAAAGGAGGTAACAGCACAAGAACAAGAGAACGAATCGGAAGATATTTACAGCTTAACACTGCGGGACTTACAGTAATGTATGTTACTACGCAAAAAATATTCAATATTAGGGCGTTCATTCTGTATTGCATCCGCAACGGTACGGTCACACTCCATCAGTTTGGAGCTAAAAGATCAACAAGACTCAACAGACTAGAACGAGAACTACAACAAGAACTAGAAACTATTAACACACAGACGGACATAATAGACCACACAATCTGCAAGCAATATTGGGAAGATAAAAAAGAAAACAAAAGAATAGGAAAAAACAAGAACTCTAATGTAGTAGACATAATAGAAAACCTAATAGACGAACACAAAATCACATCATGTACAGAATGGGAAAGCAAAGTGGACATACATATCAAACGACAATTGATGAAAGAGTTTGGATTAAACATAGACAGCTACATACAAAAAATTATACGATACAACAAATACGAAAAGACCAAACAAATAAAACACCAATCACTCACAAGGATATTAACGGATATATATAAAAAATACGTACTACTGTACCAAAAATTTACACCTTTCATCAGATTAATAGATAAAAAAAATTATGTAAACTTTAGAATGTTTATTTTCATAAATCAGCAAGATAAAAATTATTTTCACTATAATTTTGATACGTTGATATTCTATCAGTTAAGATCCTAATTCTAATTCAAACATATTTACTGGAATCTTATTCTATTATTACAAAATATGCGGTTGAAGAAAAAAAATTGTTGTGAGGTTAAATCTTCTATTTTACAAATAAAATAATAAATAAATAAATAATCTTAGGAATGGAAAAAAAAACATAAAAATAAACTATTAATAACCGAACGATTTATTTATATTATAAGTAGATTCGCTAATAGTCAATATTTAGTTTCTCTAGTTAATGAATTTTTACTTCCAGGTTTTTTCTTTTTTATTAACTGCCAATAACAGTATAATTTTGTAAATTTAAAATTCTTGACGTTTATATTTCCTATTTTCCTTGTTTTAGTTACCAGGTTAACATCAACAACTGAATCATTCTGTATAAACAATGATTACAAAATTAAAACTTTAAAAAATTCTGTAATCCCGATTCTAGGAATATTACAGTTACATTCTTTTGGTTTTGACGTCATAACAGTCGTATTCTGTTATACATGAAAAGTAAAACGAACTAAAATAATAGGCTGATTAATACTTAAAAAAGAGTATGTGTGTATTTTTTTTTGTAGAAATATTAAACGGTTCGGTTAAAACAAACTTTTTTTTTTTTTTTTTTTTTTACACTGAATTTATTACTTTGTCAATTTTTTTTTTATACTTCTAACCCGGTTATGCATACCCACTCATATATGCGCTTACACAATACTCTATTATGGTAGGTGTAGTGAATATACACGAATAAAATTTGTGCTTATTTTAATTATGTTTTTATTTAAATATAAAAATTTACTATCATTTCTGGCTGCACCTAATTTAAAATACCCCACACACTATATAACTGGTTTGCGTTTTATGGTTGCTTCATAACGATTGGAAATTATGTCTTTTTTTTCCTGTTTAGCCTCCGGGAATCACTGTCAGGTATTACTTCTGAGGGCGAATGAGGATGGTATGTATGGTGTAAGTGAAGTGCAGTGTTGTAGTTTCAGGTCGACCATTTCTGAGATGTGTGGATAATTGAAACCCAACGACCAAAGAACACCAGCATCCACGACCTAGTATTCAAATCCGTATAAAAGTAACTGCCTTTACTAGGATTTGGACGTTGGAACTCTCGACTTTGAAATCAGCTGATTTTCGAAGACGCGTTCACCAGTAGACCAACCCGATGGGTTGGATATTATCTGTCTTTTTTTCCTGTTTAGCCTCCGGTAACTACCGTTTAGATAATTCTTCAGAGGATGAATGAGGATGATATGTATGAGTGTAAATGAAGTGTAGTCTTGTACATTCTCAGTTCGACCATTCCTGAGATGTTGGTTAATTGAAACCCAACCACCAAAGAACACCGGTATCCACGATCTAGTATTCAAATCCGTGTGAAAATAACTGGCTTTACTAGGACTTGAGCGCTGTAACTCTCGACTTCCAAATCAGCTGATTTAGGAAGACGCGTTAACCACTAGACCAACCCGGTGGGATAGATATGTCTAAACTGACGAAAGATCACGCAGATTAAAATTAAATTGTATGTGGTCATCCCGTGGAATCAAACGAATTATAATTTGTAAATAGAACAAAAATTTGAGCCGTTTACTTAAACTGATGTTGCTACTTTTCAAAATGTTTCCACTGATTTGTAATGCACTATGATAGCTTTCGGAGGCCATTTAGGAAGAAATCATTAACTTAGCTGCTCCTAGAAAGCCTTTATTACGTTTGCATTACTGTCTGATCTTCTCCCGACAAAATATCCCTCTTGGGAGAGGGGAGTAAAGATGGTAATCTGACCGTATCACGGTTTCCGTGGCGGAATGGTAGAGTTCCTAATCTTCTTCCAGAAATTCGAGGTTCGAATCCGATCAGGCTTGGCATTTTTTATTCGCTAAAAAAAATTCACTATCATCTCAAAAAATGAAGTAAT
This sequence comes from Lycorma delicatula, assembly GCF_047948215.1. Taxonomy (NCBI): domain Eukaryota; kingdom Metazoa; phylum Arthropoda; class Insecta; order Hemiptera; family Fulgoridae; genus Lycorma; species Lycorma delicatula. The sequence goes on along the minus strand of NC_134460.1, from coordinate 54,366,135 downwards.
TTTAACTGGGCTTTATTTATTAGTTAGTTCATGAATTAAAAAAAAAGATTTCATTCCAGTTTGTAAGGTGGTGGGCGATGTGTATGCAGCCACGTTTGTATGGGCGTTATCCTGTAGAAATTACGCTGGTGTTTATGCTCTTTTTCCGTTGTTGCTGAATACTACGAGGAACAAGAAACTCTGATATTTGTAGAAAAAATACATAGATATTAATTAGCCTTTTACTTCGTTGTTAAATGTAGATCAATTTTCCTTTCTGATAAGGTTTCATTTTGAAAAACCATCCGATGTGGACATCACATGACTTCCTTGTACGCCTATTAATTTCCATATACACATTATTTTTAAATGAAAAGTACTTAAAATTTTATTTCATTAATAACTTCTGATATTTCTCATATTTTTATTTTTTTTTACAATCAGAAGTTAAGAACTGTTAATAAATCAATATATTTAAATTAAAAAAAAAAGTTAAATAAAAGGAGATGAAATATGATTCGAACCGATATTCCTTCCCCTTGTAAGATCCAAATTATCATAATTTAAATTGTTTTGGATATAACTCTGGAACCAATGAAAATAAGTACTATTTATGATATATCGTTCAAAAGCTCGCAATGAGAGCTTATTACTGCAGTTAAGAAAATGTCCAAAATCCAAGTATGTTGAATTTTGGGATTTTTTGGACACTTTTAGTCAGTCGATTCCAATCAAAAGGGGAGGTGCACAACTAGATGTTACAACAATCCTAAATCCAAAATCTCAACATCGTATGGCTAATCGTTTTTGAGTTATGTGAGGTAGATACGTACGTACAAACGTCACGCCGATAGTAGTCAAAATGGATTTAGGTTTGGTCAAATGGATATTTCCGTTGTAATCTGAAAACCGAAATTTATTTGCTATCACAATAGTTCCTTTACTTCGTACAAGGAAGTGAAAAGAGTTTTTAATCGGTAGGATACAACGGCAAAAAACTCAATAAGGATGGTACGTATTATGCATTCTGTGAGGGTGTTATCTTGAATTCTAATAGAGAAGGATAGAAAATATTACTTAGCTGAAAAAATGTTATTAAAAAGATTTTGATATATATATATATATATATATATATATATATATATATATATATATATATTATGCATTAATTATTGAATGACCTTCGAATTTATACACATGAAGATCATTTAATAATTAAAGACAAATTACTGTGGAGCTAAAACGGTTTACTTAATCGATATGACATATTTTTTCACTTTGCAACATAATCTCCAGCAACATCAATACAATTGCCTCTTGTCTGAATCAATTTATTTGTGCCTGCTGCAAAGAAATCTTTGTCTTGATGTCGAAACCAATTTAACAGATATTCTTTGATGTCATTATCATTAAATTTCTTACCACGTATTGGCTTCCTTGAGTGGACTAAAGAAGTGGAAATCCGATTGTACGAAAATTGTAGTAGAAATCTATTCAGGGCTGTACGGGCGTGCTTCCCAATACAATTTTTGGATGGTTTCTCGAGTTACCTCAGCTGTGTGAGGCCTTGCATTATCGTAAAGAAGAATGACGCCTTTGCGCTTAGATCTAGGGAATTTTTTCAACACTGCAGGTTTAACTTTCTTTATAAGTATGTCACAGTAGTAGGCGTTGTTTATTGTTCATCGAGAAAATTGTTGTAGCAAAATCTACAACAAGCGGGTCGTTGAACCCAAAAAATTGTAATCATGATTTTTCCTGCCCATGGTGGGCACGGAATTTTTTCTTGACAGGTAGCTCGTGAGTGCTTATGCTCTGTCTTTTTGATTCCGGTTCATAATGTTGAATCTATGTCTCATCACCGGTTTGGATACCGTGAAAATAAACTTCGCATGTGCATAGAGCTGAAGCTCTATGCACATGCGAAGTTCTATCTCCTATGATAATCTGTCAACATTTTTAGAAGCCATTTTGCGGTTGTTGGTGATAATGTTTTGAACAGAATCAGTACTTTATTTGTAATTTTTCAGCTATAATCTTAACTGTAATACGTCTGTCTTCTTGGATGAGAGAGTCTGCGAATTTCAAGTGCTGGAGTTGAAACTTCAACTGGACATCCAGAAAAATGCTTTTCGATCATTGACGTTTGATTTTAAGTTTTTCTACAGCTTGTAAAAATTTCTGCGGTTCTACAACTTTGTACGTATTGTATGGTCGTACGGGAGTAAATGATTACCGGTTTTTAGCCTTCAAAATGGAAAAATGGATTCCTGCACGCTGTGTTTAACTATTTCGCAAATCTCAAGATGACTCGCCACCGTAAAATGAGATTTTGACCTTATAAACAAAACAATTATTCAAAAAGCTGATCGAACCTCTTCACAGGCTAATTGAATTACTTTTCTGAAAGTATTATAACCCTCTTACCATTTGCTTTAACTTCACAGCTGTGACCCTCGTTTATATTATGCTTACTTTTTTTTTTCTTTCCGTAGCGGAGGAAAAAGCTCTGCCAGCCGCCGTCAGGCCCGTACTGACGGCAGTGCGGGGCTCTCACCCGCTATAAAACCTCCCCTTCTACCATGCAGGGGCCGGATCTAAGCCATATGGTATGTACAGCCCCTGCATGTTCGCCCAGGCACTTCACTATCCGAATCCGTGTGACCGGAAGGCGTCCCCAGGGGGCGATCGACGAGCGACGACTCCGAGGAGCCCCCGCCGCCCACCCCCAGAAGCTGGCCTCCCTTGATCACCCGTCATCGAACTCCAAGCCTCCATAGATTCGCATCAACTCAGCTTGCCGTCGCCTCTCTTCATTGGCCTTCTCTCGTATCATTGATGCGATCGTAGTCGAGACACATTCCCACTTGTTGCCATTGCTGATATATTATGCTTACTGAAGTTTAATTTGGGATTGTGTTAGCCGCTAATATTCTGATGGAAGTAAACAATTTGAAGCGAGATCCTGTTTTAACCCGTGCTTTGTGTTTGGACACAGTTACAGTCAAAAGCTTTTTCCGATTTTTATGAAAGTTTGCTGTAGTTTTCCGTTTTATTAGGCGGAAAGGCTGTTGGTAAGAATTTTTTTAATAATAGAATGCTTAGTTTCAAAATGGCTACTGTCATCTTTCTTAGGTATAGGTTGATTGGGGAGACGTGCGACAGTAATCCTGACCTCTCTTACCATTTTGCGCATGTTTTTGTAATCGGTTAGGCCGTAAAATGTTACAGTTTTTTGCATTCAGTTTTTCTTTAAGCCTAAATTTTGTTTCTGTGATCGTATTCTTACTGCATTATAGCATTGTGAGTTTCTTAACCATGTTAAATATTCTTACAATGAACTTATTTTTTATCGTTTTCCTTTCGGTCACTTTACAATGAAATAAAAACTCTGGGACGATATTATTGGTATCTCCTTACTGTTATCGGTCAGTAATGTCCGGTTTTACTGCAAAAAATTGCTTACGATATTATATTTTTTACAGCGGCTGGTTATTGTCAATTATCATGAAAAATTCTGCTTTATAGCTTTAATTAAATACCTCTTTATTTGTTTAATTTCGTTGTAGATCTAATTGTTTTAAATTTATTGCAAAATGAACGGGGTATACTGTTTACAGAACTTTTATTATGTAACATATATATTGTTGCGTGTTCGCGGCGGCTCGATCAGGATATTGAGATTTTGACAATTGAAAATGTTTATATAATTAGAATATATTGATTTAAAAACATAAGTAAAACAAGACAAATCGATAATAATGACAGTAGTAATAATAGTAAACGACAATCATAAAACAAATAAATGAAAAGTATAGTAATCACAACCACAATAATAATAATAATAATAATAACAGACAATAAAAAATCTGGCAATAATGGCAGTAAACAATAATAATATTAAATGTCAATAACAAACAAATAATCCTAAATGTCAATAATAATAATAATAATAATAAACAGAGATTACATACAAAACACAATTTAAAGTAATCGTTTGGATTTATTCACTGGTAGATAAATAATGAAAACCAGAATTCAGTCCAATTGAGAAAAAACATTAGCATGACCGCTAACGACTTTTAACCACCAGGTTGTGTATTAACAACAATAGATAAGTATAAAATTTTTCACTGCAAATACCTTTGCTGTTCATAAATAAAACAACCCTAACAGTTAATGAATGAAATTTAGTACATTATCTCTTTCACTTACAGTTTTACAGTGACTCATCGAACCACCTCTTGTTTTCGTGTACGGGGATTACTTGTGCATCGAATCCGCACTCGAAATTCGTTCCTTCATTGACCTCCTCGCAGAATACACACCTCGCATACTGATATCGTAGACTGTCCTCGCAGAACTGATTTTTAACCGGTCTTCCCCGGAGTATTTATACTCCTATCTTCTTTACTTGCCGGACTAGACCTCAGTTGAGCGTAAGAACGATCGACCGAGCCCTTTCGTTCCCATGAATTCCTAACTTTGGTCCGGTAACTTTTCTCACGGAACGAACATCTGTTTAGATGTGTCAGCGGGTAATATTACAAAAGACGATTACCTTCACCTTTACTAAAAGGGTTTCTTTTTATCCCTTTCTGGATTTCTCCCGTTATTATATTTTCTACTACTCTCTTCTTAATCGGTAGGACTCCGTTACTCAGGTCCGCTATACATGTCTTCATCCGGGAAAGTAAAGGTATTGGAGGGTTCAGCATGTAGCGGAGGGTATATATGGAGAATCTAGGATTTATAACCTTGGTAAAGAGTTTTCGATAAATAGGAGGGATTAGAGTAATGCATAAATCTGTTTTCAGCTTCTTTATAAAATTATTATTTCGTAATTAAATTTATCTTTTATTGTAGTTTATTTAAAATACAGATTTTGTTAAATCTGTTTCTGAAGGGCGTTATTATTTTTGTGCTTCTTTCGATGAGAAAAAACGAAGCTTTTAACAGCTTCTTCTTCGGAGAATTTAATTATTTTAGGTGGTAATTAGATATAAGCTAAGTAATTTTTACACAAGTTTAGTTTGTGCTTGTACACGAATTTTTCTTTAAACACAAATTTCTTTTTTAAAACGGTCAGAAAACGAAACTTTTATTAATATTTCATAAAATTAATTTATTAATTTTGTTAACTCTGTTTTATACTTGCGATGTAAATTTATTATTTTACCATTATACTATTTGTATTTTTACTTCCAGGGTTTGTAGTAGGGAGTTGTTTTTCAATCGTTCTATTGATTAATGTTCCTGCTGCCGGGTTCAGTACAAAAATAGATCTATAGTTACTAATTATAGCGTGTTCGAGGGAATATTGGAAATAAAATCGCTAACAACTTTACATTAACAAACATTATTTTTAATTTCTTGTAATTTTTTTTCTTTTTTAGTTTGCTATAATCTATTACTTTCTTTATTCGCCTCTATCAATACAATTTGTCATAATTATTGTACAGTTAATGGTTTTACGAGTATAGATTAAAAAAAAATTGCTCATTGTTATTATTATTATTACAAATAGACCTTACAAAATTAAATATTTGTTAGCGTTTCTTAGGATAATTATACAGCGATAATTTTACCCATTCGCTCTTATAATAATAGTCTGTGTATATTAACTGAATCTTGTAATCTTCTACTGTAATATTAACCCTTGTAATTTACTATTCTACAGATAATTTACACTAACGATGTAAATTTACTCCACCGGCTTATTCAACAAATACGAGTATATTATGTACGAGTATAACATCATAGCCGTGGTAGCCGATAATTATGTGGCAAGGAAGGAAGGAAAATAGCTGTAAAAATAAAAAATATGTAAATACCACTCTTAAATTAAACACATTAAAAGGTAAAAAATAATTTTAGGACGGTGTTAAGACGCAGGGTTATTTAATTGAGTTATTTAATTTTTAAATGAAGGTTGGCATCTCTGCTAAATTCTCACTTTTTTGTTACTTGTCAGCTCAGGTTGGCATCCCTGCCAAATTTTCATTTTTTTTGTTACTCCTTTTTAAATGAATTTTTAACTACGGTCTAATGCTCTTGTCGGTCAGTCTTGTGCCAGTCGTCAATGACTCAACATGGGTTTAAGAGTCGTGTATAATTAATCTATAACGTAACATATATGAAGCTTGAATATTATAATAAAAATACTTTTGGATATAATCAAAACTAACACTTTTATTTATTTCAAGGAACCTACGAATAAAATAATACTTGTGATAATTTAAACCCAACCGAGGTATTAAATCAAGGCGGCAAATTATTCGACAGACGGGTATCTCAAAATGGATTTAACAACAAGGTTTGACGGTGATATGTAAGATTATATGAAAATCATAGCTTCAAATTAAAAATTTGATGTTTTTGCCAATTTTTTCATATGCGTGATAAAGAGTGGGGTGCTTGAGCACCCCACTCTTTAGGTCATTCACCATCAAAGCTTGTTGTCAATCCATTCTGAGATACCGTCCTAAAATTACTTTTTAGCTTTTAGTGCGTTTAAGTTAAGAACTTTTTTAAACATTTTTTTATTTTCTACTTTTTAGTGTTTAATGTGAGTGGTTTTTAAAAAGTTTTTCTTTTAATGTATTTTTGATTTTCTACTTTTTAGTCTTGATTAGTTTATTCTCTACAGCTGCGCTAGCGCACAGGTTTGAGTGATCTTTCGAAGTTTTCATGCCTCCAATTTCCAATATTGCAGACAAGATTATGCGCACAAATGCGCACTTCTCACTTATGACCGAAGAGGAGTAATGACTTTTACTTACTAGCTCATAAGTATCACAAATCATTGAATGTAACGGTTATATGAAATTTGAATTTTTGCCTCGGCCGTAGAAAAAATAATTTCGTTCAATTTAATAAATTGAAACGACAATATCACAAACAGGTGTAATTTTCACTAAGAACATATGCTCGTAAACGAGGTTGCATAAGCTCAAGGGACATTTTCTTCACTTTATTAATGGGGACATTTTTTCCACTAATTAACGCATCTTAGCGACTTGAAAATGTTTCGAAAATGTGTTGTCATCAGGAGCAAACCTGTATGCAAAATTTCAGAGCCAATCGATAAGCGGAAGCGCTTCAAAATTCGACTGAAAGGTTCCGTACCATGAATCTCACATTCATAGTCCAAGAGCTAGTTAATATAAGTAAGAGTGGTAATTAAAAATTAAAATTAATTAATTTTTAATTTCACTACTGTAATTAAAGAATCTAATTACGTTTTTTTTCTTTTCCTTTATACCACGGCATCTTATCTCCAGCACTCATTATTCAGCATTTTTACATGATTTAGGCCGTCAGTATTTTTCTTAAATTTGAACCTAAAAGTATTTATGATGCTACTTCCCGAGTAATTTTAGGTGTAATCACTTTCACTTTTATTTCTCAATAATGGAGATTATGTGCTAACTTTTCCATTGAAATTAAATGTTGACTCATCATTAAACACTATACGATCAAAAACGTCGTTATTTTCATACGCTTCGATCGTGAATTTTCGTCGATAATGGACTATCAGAAAAATGTTTTGGGTGAAAGGGTTAATGAAATAATAAAAAAAGTAAGATAAAAATAATCGAAATAATACATTTATAATTAATCAAATATTTATTTTTTATTTAAAAATAATTTGTTCATAAATAATTTTTCGTAAATAAATTTTCATAAATAAGTATAACTAAAAATTATGAATAATTATTTAAATGTTAAAATGATAAACAAAAAGCCGTCAATTTAATTCACGTTCAAGTCGTCATTTCTTTATTAGAAGTTGAATTTGAAATACGCACGTGGCTCGACTGTGAGAACTCGAGCAAGCGATCGGCTCATTTCGGGCGAGTTCGTGGCTCCTCACCGTCCTGTCTCGAGACACAAGTCTTTGCTTTGAAATTTTTAAGCTATTCCTGCGGCTAGATCTTGGCAATGCGACGATAAGCGTAACTGTAAAGAAGTAAAAACAAAAACAAAGGACGCAAAATTAAAATAAACGAGTGTAACAAAGCGACAGGCTTCTTGCTACTCACGACCTGTCGCAGTACACTACCCTCTCCACTGTACTATACTTGTGTCTATACTATACTAGTGGAGAGGGTAGTGTACTGCGACATGTCGTGAGTAGCAAGAAGCCTGTCGCTTTGTTACACTCGTGCATTTTAATTTTGCGTCCTTTGTTTTTGTTTTTACTTCTTTTCAGTTACGCTTATCGTCACATTGCCAAGATCTAGCCGCAGGAATAGCTTAAAAATTTCAAAGCAAAGACCGTGAAAAAATGACCGTTACGTCCAAGTAACGGGAGATAATTCAGGAATTTTAAATTTATAAATCCAGTTTCGCATAATTAATCTGTAAGGTGTGTTTTCCCTGTATGGTGCGCAAAGTTATCAAATAAGCTAGGAGAAAATAAAAATTTCCATACGCCCGGAACATCTCGTAAAAATGAAGAAAAATATACTCAAAGATAACTTTCAGAGAATTGTTTAAATGTTAACGCACATGAAAAGTACGTTAAGAGATATTTTTTACGAGTTTCATAAAAGCCGAAATTGAAAAAGCGGTTAGCCGGTTTTAAAAACAGTAGACTGCATATGCAGATAAATTTCACGCACGAACTTTACGGAAAATTCTGAGAAATATAGATTTTTAGATTGAAGAAGTCTGGAAGTAATAGGAAAACTTGGAAGTAAAACACGATATGCGTTTCAAACGAGTAAATCATTTAAAACGGATGAAAATTAACAGTCAGAAAGGTGATCCAATTATTTTTTTCAGACTAATTAATTGTTCGGTTGAAAAGTAAAAAGCAATCTATTACATGTCTGTTAGAATTAATGAAATAGTTCGTAATCCTGAAATTCTCGCTGAGTCGAGGCTTTTACCTAAGCCTCGATTCTGTACAAAATCGTAATTCTGTTGGATGATTATGAAATATTGATATTTACTTTAACAGATGCGTATGAATGTAAATGATTGATTATTTTTTTTAATTAGTTACTTTGTTTAAAATAAATTTTAATGAATATTCTGTGCTAATTTAAATTTTTAATTACCGTTTAAATTTTAATTTAGCTTGTGAATAGTATTCAGAATTCAGGTTCGGTATCCGATTGAAAAATATTGTTTTGTTTTTCCAAATGAAGGAAATATTTATATTGGTTCTTGTTATTATAATTTTAATTAATAATTAAATATTAAATTAGTAATATTTTTCACAATTGCCTTCCATTCTGAATACATTCTATTATTTTGTAAAGCTGCGGTTTTGAAATTAAATTTCACCAACAGTTTAACATTACTTTTCTCTTTAGTCAGTTAATAAAAACGTCCGTTATTAATTTTTTTAATTTGTAAGCACTGAGTTGTTTTTGAAGTTATTGAATAAGACGGTCAGTATTCAATTTGAGGCTTGTATTTAATTTTTTTTAAGATGTGATTATTTTGATTTTATTATTATTATTATTATTTTGCCTGAAATTAGCGAAAATATATCTAATTATTAAGTTTTTCCCCAGTTAGTTTTGTTTAAAAAAACACCGCTTATTTTTTTTTTTTAGCGATCATATAATAATTTTTATCGGTTTTTTTAGCTTAGGCCATACGTACTTCGAGATTGTGCTCTAACTAATGACGAATGAATTTTTTTTTTCATATTAGAAATGGGATGTTATGCTTTCTTTTGGTTTTTGAGTGTTTCACGTAAAGTGAATAAATTGGGGGTCCTGGCCCTCTTGAAGACTTGGTTCTATTCTTTTCACGTTTAACTATATGCAATGCGATGAGACAAATACTGTAATTTTACAGCCAGTCGATTCATTCCAAGTATTCGTAGTTAATGTACTTAACGTTTTTAAATTGTCTTCGTCGAACCGGACTATATAACATACTGGTTTCAAGATCGCGGCTTACGTTTCAAAATATAAGAAATACTTCTTGCATCAACTTTTGATACTTCACGCTACTGTTTCGTATTGTACTAATTATTTTTATTTCTGAAAAAAATAGACAAATTGGGGTCAAACTTGAAGCTTCTGATTTGCTTGTTTCGTTTACTGTGGACACAGAAATTGTATGTACTCGAGTTATAAGAATTTTAAGAAATAAATTACCCGCTCGATTTCAAAGAAAGTCACATTATAATTTATATATTTTTACGTTCCGTTTGGTGATATAGAATTTTTATTTTTTACTTCCTTTTTTAACTGTAGTTTTGTTTTGTAAAAAGAAAACACTGTTTTTTTTTTACACGACTACCCAAAAAGGAAGAATGTATTTAGGATGTGTGTTATGTATTTTTGTTCCACCGTAGCATCTCAACGGCTGAACCGATTTAGATGTATGATCCTGCTTTGGAATTCTTGTGTTACCGGGAGTTCATAGGATATATGAATATATATATATATGTTTAAATAAATTTAAAAAGTTTGAAAAACAAATTATACTATATAAAAATACTGTATACAAAATGGTCACCCGCACGCTCTTTAATTTATCAATGGGGAACAAAAAAGGTTTTTTTTTGTCTCGGGAAGAAAAATATGTGATTCTGATTGTATTTTTTCTCCTGAATTCAAATATGATATCAATTTTTTCTCATCACGCAAGGTTTCTGAGAGACAGACATTTATAATTTCAAACATTTTAATACTTTTTGCATTCTTAACTACACAACATTCAAACATTTGATTCGTGTAGAAAGTAAGAAATGACGAATTTCTGCTATATTTCGCCTGTGGAGCATCCCTCTTGATGGTCCTACAATAATCTGCCAGCATATTAGGGTTCCATTTGCCTTGATACCGCGTTTCTATAGCTGAAATCTCCTGATGAAAGTGTTCCCCGTGCTCATGGCTCACTGCGCCAAGATTTTCCGGGAAGAAATCTAGGTGCGAGTGCAGGAAGTGTACTTTAAGGACTTATTACAACCCAATTTTTATTAGGTTTTATATGATCGCTGACAGTATCACGGTAATTTTCCGCCTCTCGATTTCCCAAAAACCTCTGAGTAACATTTTTGAATGCTTAGCAAGCTGCTTCCTTTAGTGGATTCAATAGTTCCTCAAACTTTTCATCATGCATTAGTGATCTTATTTGTGGACCCAAAAATATTCCTTCTTTAATATTTACATCACTAATTTTAGGAAACTTTTGTTTTAAGTATATGAAACCGGGAGTATTGTCCATGGACTTACGAAATTCATTAATTCTAGTTTGATATGTAACGGAGGTAGATTCACATTAAGTTTTACACAATGGGTCATGTTTCACACACATTTTTAGGATTACACGATGGGTCATGTTTCAAATTTTTCGGTTCAGGAATGAGTGATTCGCGTTTAGGTTATTATTTTCTAATGAAATGATTTTTTCTGTCCCTACTACCCCAGTCACACAAAAAAACAATACTTTTGATTTGTGTAACCAAGCTGCAGACCAAGAATAAGTGCAGTACCTTTAGATCACCACAAATATTCCATTTATACACTGCGCATTGAAGCTTTTCCAATATAAATTTAAAGGTTTCATATGTTCCTTTCATACTAGCAGAGTGAGCCACAGGTACTGATGGAAATTTATTGCCGTTATGCAGAAGCACAGTTTTTAAACTAACTTTAAAGAATCAATGAACAAGCGCAATTCTGTTGGGTTATGTTCATTACAAAGTGTCTCCATAAGAGAAAAAATGTCATTACAAAACACTACATCATTTTCTTCAGAAAAATCGTCTTTAATTCAAAATGACGATTACGATAAGTATATACCTTGTATTCTTTTGAAGAAGATTTCATCCTTTTAGCCGGGAAGCAAGCTTTTCAGACTGTTATTTTGATAACCTTAAATCTCGTGTGAGATTTAAGGTTAAGATTTTCTTGAGTTAGTAAATGAGGCTCAGATTAACTGCTTTGTTCAAAAGTTGTGCAGTGTGGAACTGATTTCATTGCAGATTACAAGTTAGGGTACACTACTGTACGTTTTGATTTTGATGTAATCCCTTTAATGTTTGTTAAGCAGAAATAACAGGCAGAAGAGTGATTTTTGGGCTCCCTCCAAATCATAGCGATAGCGAATGGCATGTGGCGTGTGTCATTTTTCCATGCAGTGAGAAGCCTAGAACACGATAAACAACATATATGTGGGTCCAGGCCCTTGTTTGGTTCCCGACTTTACCCCGGAAATAAAGTTTATAACACCTTTTTACTAATGGAGTAAGGTTTCGCCTTTGGGACTTGGGCGTCACTTCACCACATACTTAACAAAACTTGTTAGGATGATTTAAACAAGCTCTTGGCATTTTGTAACTAACGACTAATTAAAAGAAATAAGGTTGTGGATGTGTAATACGCAATAATTCAGACACACGAAGCACTGACAATGACGGTTCACTACTATCTCACAACCGGCATGATTTTGATGAAAGTATGTGACATTAGATCACGTTTGTACATGTCTATACACGTGTGAATCTGTACAACAGTAGCAACGCTACCCTTGGAATAAGCTCATTTGGTTCCACCATATTTACAATGTTCTAGGAGCTTTTACTTGATAATGAATGAAAAAACGTTTTGAAATATTAAAAAAAATTAAAGTAGCAAAAAAAACTATGGGTGATGGAGAAATTCCGAATACATATTTGAAAACAGGATAAAGAACTGCATTAACTTTACCTATTGGCACTTGTGAGCCAAAAATCATGTTGACCAGTGTTATACTATATTAAAGAGCAATGTTTTTTTTTTGGCAGTCGTATTTTTAATATTTATCGTATTTAAAATTTTAAAATATTAAAACTGACAAAGTTTTAATACTTTAATTTATTCTTTTATACTGAAAAAATAATTATACGTGAAAAAAGTTACCCGGATTTCTTTTTTGGAGTGGGTTAATCTATAATGAAGTTTTATTGTAAAATAATTATTATAAGCATATATGTTTAAATAAATCAAAAAACTTTTAAAACTTAAAAAAAAATATATTTTTTTTTCTGCTCTCCCATCTCCAAAATCACTTTCTAACACTATGTTTTGTTATGTCTACATTTACTATGTTAAATGGAAGAAATCCAAAAACAAAAATTCCACAAAAAAATGTATAACCAATAAAAGGTTACTTAAGATATATTTTTGGGGATGAGGAGTGAATTATGATGAAATTTATTGTAATACTAGCTCCCCGTCGCAGCTTCGCCCGCGCTATATGGTTACTTGCGTTTTCCGTAGCGGTCAATCTTTTTATTTTATGTTTTTTAATCAAATAACCGGAGGCAGTACAGCCAGTCGCACACAGTAACGGTAGCAGTGGCTGTCGTGGTTGAGCCACAGCGGCGGTATACCTTCGCACCCCTTAAAAAAATCGGAACAAAAAAAAACCGAAAACGAAGAGTATTTGCAAGCTCAAATCTATTGAATATCTAGTGTACTATAGTCGGGAATGGGGAAAATTTACAATCGTTTTTCCAAAATGTTTTTACCTTTCTTCATCACCTTTCTTCAAGGTCGAATTTCCAAAACCTAGAAATTGGTTTATTGACATGAAGATTACGTTCGCTAAAAAATCTGGTTGATTTCTACATTTGTTACAGAGAAATTAAAAAAAAATAACAGATTATCAAAAAAATAAAAAAATCAATCCTCGGAATGAAACAAAAAAAAACTAGAAATTGGTTTTTAAATGTTCATAATCATCAGTTCAAACCGAGCTCACACAGTTCACAGTTCATTAAAGTTTTTGCTTCAACCGGCAAACCTCCACTACTACATATATATTTTTATTTCTTGCAGGGCAGAAATACACGAAGGAAATGGGCGATATCGTCTCTTAGGATCTTTAACTTCTGTTCATTGATGACTAGGTAATTATAATTAGAAGGTAAGATTATAATTTATATTGTATAAATAAACTAATTGATTGATTTACCATCTTAATATTGTTTTATTTAATTCTAGTGAAATAATAATGTTTCTATTGTATTCAACTTCATAGCTCATCTAATAAAACTGCGAGTTCAGATCTTCTCTTTGCAGATAAGGCGATCCACTACACTTGTTAACTATTAAGCGTAATTAAACTAATTACTTTAAGTTTTTTATTTTTAGAATCAGACCAGTCCGAGACAACAAATAGCAGCAAATTGGTGACTTCATTTATTCATAAGCATATCAGCGTATCTCTTTCTATTAAGTACAAAAATTGTGGCTAGCCGCAACATTTATATATGTATATATATATATATATTACATACTTTATGATCTTTAATGCTACGGTTACGATTATTATTTTAATGTTGAGAGGTACTTGAAAATGTTTAGTTAAAAAAAATGAAATGTTACTTGCTGTTTTTAAAGATAGTAAAAAAAGTTTTTACTCGTTTAATGGACTATTACGTTCACCAGCAGCTGACTCCTTTCTTAATGGACTCTCTTTTTTCTAAACTCCACTGGTACGTTACTTTTAATTCTTTTTTAGTTAACTGTCCCCCTAAAGTATACTTTTTTTGCGCTGAATAATAATCCTACCGTAATTTTTATGCTGATTTAGACTTAATTGCATTTTCCGTATTGCGTCTCAGACTTAAACTTGTTGTTGCACTTTTCAGTAACTTACAGATTAATGGATTTTCTTTAAGGTGTTTTTTTTTTTAAGCGTTAACAATTACTGAAGTACGAGTTAAAAGTCAGTCATCGGTTGACAAGTGGTGGAAAATTTGAAGCTAAAATAAATTGAAGTATATAGTATATATATAATTAAGATTGTGATATTTTACTTACAAGTTGCATTTCAAAGTTATTCTTTATGAGCTGGACATATTCCTTTTCCATAGTTTTAAAATTGAGCCGTAAAAACATCGTAAATTAAAGGTTCATTTTTAAAAATATTCGTATTTGAGTGATCGAATTGCTTTTAAATCAAGTGTATAGGCGATGGAGTAATCTACCAATTCAGACGGGCGTATTTTTATCTCACTCTCTCTCTCTCTCTCTACCTCTCCTTCTCCCTTTTACAAATCGCTTTTTCTCAAGTTTAGTGAAACTACAGAACTCGAGACTCTACAAACGTATACGTATGGTCATTTACTATTCTTACTCGTATTTTTTGGCGTTAAATATGTCATTTTTAAACTTCGACCCACCTCTGGAGTGTCCGCAATGTTTCAATCGAAATTTCCCGAAAGACGTCCACCCTAATTTTCTATGGAGAACTCGAAACAGGTTTCAAAACCCGTAGGGCGAATAATCTGGATTCATCCGTACTGAATTGGTAGATTACTCTATTAACTTTAAAGATGTTGATAAATCGTATTCGGTATTCTTTAAATTACGTTGCACAATGCGTAAAAGGCTTTTTGAGATAATCGTGAGGCAGTTGGTAAGAAGTGTATCATGATTTGTAAATTTGTGGGAAAAAATTTGATTTTGTATGGATTTTGGATCATCCTGGTATTTCTTTACAACTTTATCAACTTTTTCAGGTAAGATTATTTTAAACATATCTCTTTTACTATAATTAAATTATTTTAACTAGTTAAGTTTATTTAAGTTATTATTTAGTACAATCACTGTAAATACGATTTATAATTTTGTAGTCTGAAATTGATTAATGGTTTTCGCAAGGACGATATTTTACTGTAATGTCAAGAAGGTTTAATAACCGAAGATCTGTCATTTAATTCACACGTACTATTCAAAATAAAACTGTAAGATTTTACATACAAACAGTATTTCAATATTTAAACTGTTATTTACAAACTCAAATGTTTTTGTTAAAGTCCCACGTTCACTTGCTTGCTTTCTATATTAGGGCGGCTATTTTGATACGTCACTACACGGCATACACTATGCTAA
This sequence comes from Lycorma delicatula, assembly GCF_047948215.1. Taxonomy (NCBI): domain Eukaryota; kingdom Metazoa; phylum Arthropoda; class Insecta; order Hemiptera; family Fulgoridae; genus Lycorma; species Lycorma delicatula. The sequence goes on along the minus strand of NC_134460.1, from coordinate 54,350,299 downwards.
TGGCTCAGTAACCATCTCTGGTTATGAGTAAAACTTTCGCGGACTTCTGACACCATTTATACACTGATGGACACATTAGTGGTGCGTTCCGGCGTTTCTTGCTGCGGCTTTCAGACATCTAGTTCTGGTATCAAACAACAGTATCGCATGTCGTACGTACGCTCTTCCTTCGTGTACGTGAATTAAAGACATCAGGCTCGTTCTTTATATCCACCGTAGACATTGATAGTCAATCCGTCGCTAATATTTCACATACAGACCGGTACTGTACGAAACGTATTTTACAACCGTTATATACTGGCGCCAGTTGCTGACATTGGATAAGAGTGGGTGGAATCATGTCTAGAATCAAACGGGATATATATATATATATCCCATTTTAATTTTTACTATATTCACTTTCCCCATTTGCTCTTTCCTTTCCTCCATTTCCCCCTTTCTTTTTCCTCTCAATTTCTCTTTCCCTTATTTTCTTTTCCCTTTTCCCTTTCCCCTTTCCATTTCTTTTTCTTGTTTTTCCTTTTCCCCGTTGTCCCCTTTTTTCATTTTCATTTTTCCCTTCTTCCAATTTACCTTCTCCGATTTTTCCCTTTCTCCCTTTTTCCCCGCCCGTAAATCGGTCCAGTAGTTTTTTAGTCTATATTACGGACACACATATCGGAAACATTGAAATTGAATCTTAAAATATTTAGAATAGCCTGTGTTGTTTTTAAAAAAAGCATGATTTTACCTGTCACAGGTGTGACATCTTAGATATATAAAAACACTCTCGTATTCGAATGCAACGTTGTATCAGAATTTAAAAGCAATCGGGGAAGAATTTTCGGGGATTTAAGATTTTGAACAAACGAACATTTACATATTTATTTATATAGATATTTTGTGCTATGAACCGTATGCTTGTTTGGTCGATGAGCAACTTGTACTGTTGAAGTAGTAAACTAAACTGTTAATTTAAATCAATCCAATTTAAAAAGGTCACTTAAATTGTCCCGTTAAAAGCTTTCTAGAATGCCAAATAAAATTTATTTTAAGGAAATTTGTGTTTTATTGTATCCTCCTTTTTTGGCTCACACGCTGCCCAACTATATAAGTGTATAATTTTGTACTGTTGCTGCATCTATTTTGATGAAGAAAAACATTGGCGGTCAACTTTTTACATATCAGGAAATGTCTTTTCATTCTTTTAGATGTCGGACGATAAAGAATTTTTACAGTCGTGGAACCATCAAATAGGATTGTTTTAAGAGTTTTATTTAAAGATAGCGTCAGTTGATTTTATTTTTAAATTTAAACAAGAGTTAAGTTTTATTTAGACTAATTGATTTTTGCGTGGAAGTAGGACAATATTTAAAAAGCTGTTGTGGGTCAACATTTGAATGTGTTCCGGGGGAAAAACAAACATGAATTTAGATTTTTGCATGACTGACAAAATGCATAATTGGAACAATCTGTTTGAGTTATTTTTGTAACGTAGTCGCAATAATATTTATTACTATTTTTTTTTCCGTGTTAAAAATTCAAAGGGAATAAATTAAATTGATACGAAAAAAATTAATTTTTTTTTCTTTTTTTCAACAAGAAAGTAAAATAAAATAAAAGTTATTAGATTATAATAAAAATATTAAAGGAAAAACAAAGAAAGCAGTTTGCAAATAAAAAGAGCCGATTCTTTTAAATATTTAATTTTTTTATGATTACTTTAGTCTTTTAAATTCAATTGCAGTAAGATTGACTATTATATTTTACTATCAGCAATAAAATCTATTATGATAATATCGTAGATTAAATTCCAGTAGAGATACATTAATGGAGAAATAAATTGTAAACTAAAATATTTTAAATTTTAGATTAGTTAACCTATAACTGTGTTTTATAACGATATGAAACACAAAATCAAATGCTGACGGGTGTGTCAATGACCGCCATTACTTTCAGTAAATAGATTATAACTATCGGCCTAAATTATACACTTGTAATGATCAGAATAAATACTCGTATGTATATACAGTAATTGATATATATTTTATTCATTAAATCGGGGCTAGATCAAGCTAATTGTATTTATTTATCGCGTAAATAAACCAGAACTATGATCAAACAGGTTTTCTACTAAATAATTCGAACACGTGTATTATTTTTTTAGGCTTTGCTGATAATTTGTACCGAATTATCTCTCTTTTAAACAGAGTTTGATTTAAAGCTTTGCAGATAAACTTCTTATTGGTTTACTGTGGAATCTTTAATACTGAAAAACGTTTCTTGTTATTTTATTGTTGAAAACCCTGTAATCTTGGTATGCGGGATTAGTAGATGTACCGCAGAATTGGTTTTAGTACGACGGATTAAGTGTTAACTTATTCATTGTCCGTTTACTGGAGTACGACAGATTAGATTTGTATCCAACTATCCGTTACTTTTATCGGAAACTTACATTTAATTGCTTCTTTTCTAGACATTATTGATTATATATATTATTATTATTGATTATAGTGTCTAAAAAATTTGTTTAACAGCGTATTATTGTGAAAAGCTGCTTCGTCGATTGCAACAACATTTATTCCAAGCGGATTAATAGGAAAAACGTTATCCGCGAACAAACATAAAAAAATGTACGGGTGGAATATATACCTCATTATTTTTTCCAAGTTAGACGGTAGTCTTTGTTAATTTGAAATCATTTGCCTAGGGTAGTGTCGTAGTTTTACCGGTATAATTAAATAAATAAATCTTTTACAGTAATTCTTAATATGATGTATCTGGAATCAGTCTACAGTAACTGACTTGTACTGTATTTTCCATGTCTATTATTTTTAAAAATTATTTAAAAAAGGTTTCCCTCTTTCGGTACAAAGTGGAATATTCATCATAAAAAATGGCCCTTTCTGTTATTCTTTGCTGCTGTTGTAAAAGGAGTTTAATACAAGGTTTTGGTATTCAGAAAATGCAATATTGAGCCGAAGATAATACTTTGTTCTATCGAATTTAATGTCACATTGATCTATGAAGACATCTTGAAACTTGATTACATTCGTTAAACTTGATACATCTTCCCCGAAAATATACGTTTAAAAACCGTACGGAAAAAGATTTTCTTCAGTTTAGATTCTAGTATAGTATGCCACATCTTACTGAAAGCTTGGCTCGCGTCAAAAAAGAGAGCAGAAATTTTGATTTTAAAGTAGTCCTTCTGGAAAATTTTAGAACGTACTTCACGGGTGAGTGTACTTAACAACCTAATAAAAAGGTGTCATTCAAGGTGAGGTTTTTGGTTATATAGGGTGATTCAAAGAAACGGGAAATTAAAAAGATTAAATAACGTTAATGAAAAATTCTTTTTAGAAAATGAATTTTATTTCATGTAATTGTACAAATGTTGCCATTTTAGGATACATATATTTTAGTTTATTTTTTAAAGATAACATCTTGCAGGTGACCTCCTCTTCTACGTATACACTCACGAAGTCTCTTCGTTAAATTGTTCACGGTTTGACGTAACATCTCAACTGGAATTTCCGCAATTGCTTCTCGGATCTTTGCCTTCAGTTCTTCCGTTGTAGCAGGTCTACTGTGGAACACTTTGCTTTTAAGGTGACCCCGCAAAAGGTAATCGCAAGCTGAGAGATCAGGTGATCTGGGAGGCCATCTAATGTCACCATTTCGTGAAATGACACGTTGTCCAAACAATCGGCGTACAGCTGCCATCGATATTCGTGCACTATGTGACGTTGCTCCGTCTTGTTGAAACCAGGCTGTGTTAAGAATCGGTGGAAATCTCTTTTGTTGTTTCACAACAAAGGTTTCAAGCAGGCTACGTAACGAGCCGACGTCACTGTAAACGCAAGACCGTTGTCATCCTCAAACAAACAAGGGCCTATAACACCGTAAGATGACATAGCACACCACACGGTCACTTTCTGGCTGTGCAACGGACGCTGGTGTAGCTGCGTAAGATTTTCTTGTGCCCAGTATCTGAAATTTTGCTTGTTAACAAATCTACTGAGGTGGAAATGCGCTTCGTCTGACATCCACAGTTCGTGAACAAACTCTTCGTTATCATTTATCTTCTGAAGCATTACATTACAGAATTGTGCTCGCACAACTGCATCGTTCGGTTTCAGTTCCTGGACGATCTGCAACTTGTACGGATGGAATTGCAAGTCCTTCACTAACATTCTTCGAACACTTGAACTATGCGATTGTAAAGATGCTGAGAGACGACGGATTGACCGATGTGGACTTCGTGTGACAGCATCTTGTAAAGCTTGAACATTCTGTGGTGTGCGGACGGTTCGCTCACGGCCTGGAGGTTTCTTTTTCATTGCCGAACCAGTTTTCTCGAAATTAGATATCCATGTTTTAATTGCATGTGCTGATGGAACACGGTCGTGCCGTCCAAGATTAAAATGACGGCGAAATTCTGTTCCCGCTCCCTCCACACTGTCATTGATTTTGTAAAACGCTTTGATAGCAAAAGCACGATAGCAAACGCACCACTCCAAGGATCCATGACTACTAAATGGCAGGTTAGGTTAGAGAGGCTGGCGCCACTTATCAAGTGGTACCAATCGCCCACGGCTACCAACACAACTTTCAAAATTTCCCGTTTCTTTGAATCAACCTGTATTTTCCAATAAAATGATATTCAGTCTTCTGAAGAATACTTATTCTAATACTAGAAAGAAGTTTAATGAATCTGAAAATATCACATCGTGTGGCTTTATTCCTTACTTACAATCATAGTGATGGAATTTTTGGACAAACAACTAATTCATAAAGTAACATTGAAATGTAATTGGTAAAATAAAACCAAGGAAAAAAGTTTGATTTTTTTTTGGTTTATTTTAAGGAATCTTAATTATACTGCATCCATTTTTTGATTGTAGGCTATTTTTAAGTAGTAATAGAATTTAACAGAAAAGAGTATTGTGTGATGAGTTTTGTAAATGAAACACAATTTACTATTAATTGTAGAATTCTGTTTTTAATATTAAAATTACATATAATAAATGAAGTAAAATTAAGATACCAAAAGTATACCGGTAAAAACCAATAGAACTTTATGTTGAAAAGAAATCTGCCGGTATTTAACGTAGATTTAAGAATTAAAAACAAAGGTTTAAAAATATTCATATGAAATGTATTGTTTCATAGCGTGAAACATGGCTAATAAGAAAATCAGAATAGAAGAAAATTTTGAGATATGCTTATATAGGACCGACGAGACATTAAATTGTTGATAAACTACAAATTGAAGAAGAGTGTGTGATAAAATGTTGCAGTAAAAAACAGGAATTTGGTGAATCTCCTTCGTGGAGGTATTACTATAATCTAGCTATAGTAAATTTGGTTCTAGCAGGAAGTTTAAACTAAAAACTTTTAAGAAAAAGATTAAAAATTGATTTTAAACCTTAAAAATCTTTTAATTTTGATGAATAAGGTTAACAAACTTCGTCTGTATTATAGGAGTAACTAAAGATGTACATTATTTTTAATCGACTTCAAAAAAGGAGGTATATATTTTATTAATATTTATTCGCGCATAACTTTTTTCGTATTAATCCTATTGAAATAAATCTTGTTGCAATCGATGCAGCTGCTTTTCACGATGGTACCATGATGTTAAAATAATTTTTTTGACACAAAAAATTGGTGAAAATTGACAAAAAAAGATTTTGGGCGTCCGGCGGGAAGGTAGAGACAGTGAGAATCCTGATATTCTATATGCATGCGTCATGTTAATCATATTGTATGGTCTTCTATAGGGCAGGTAATGTCAGTTTCTGCACAAGATATGCAGCACCGTTAATAAAATCATAAAAAAGCGAAATATGTTGTCTTAAACGTTTCAGATCCTATATACGTTATATGTAGTATACAGAATAGGTAGGGACAGTGGGAATCTTATAATTCTATAGACGTGCATCACATTACATGTTCTTGATGTCGGTTACCTTTTTTTTTTTAATTATTTATACTCGTATATTCGTATATGTTTTTGAAATTTAGAAATGTAATTTTTTTTCCAGCCCCTAAAATATTTTCGGTCTAGAAACTTCCCCATCACAGATAATAATGATATATTTTTGCCTTCTATTTTAAAAATAATTTATTTACCCTTCCGATTGATACTTTGTCAGAATGTTTATTAATTACTAGCAGACCCGGCAATGCCTCGCTATTGCTAGATTTTACTTTGCTATTGCAGTACATATATAGGTTAAATGAAGACAATTGAAAGTTTCATAAAACATTAAAAAACTGAACTTTACGGAACTTCACAAAATTTAACCTTTAACTTTAACCCTTTTTCTCTTTTTCGCTTTTCCCCTTTTTGCTGAGCGTAAATCGATCCAGTAGTTTTTTAGTCTATAGTGGACACACATACGAACATTCCCTTTTATATATGTAGAAGAAGAAAATCATTTGTTTTGTGAATATCTCGGCATCATATAACGGGTATAGTTTTTGCAAAAATATTTATTTTCACGTAACTAATATATATTCTGAATATGAGTTAAATGGAACGATAAATACAATTTTTCGAAATATCTCGACCTCAGCGCCACCTAGAGGGTCCAAACTAATTCAGACATTTTCGTGGGCGTCCGCACAACTCACCAAAGTTTCATCGCGATCGGATGAATGGTATAGGAACGCATACGGTTCAAACATTATATATATATATATATAAAAACCTGATATTTTTAGATGTTTTTTTCCTTTTTAATTTAATATTAAAGTTCGAAAAAGTTATTAATGTAGTAGATGTTACGAAAAATGTTGGCTAAGTTATTCGCCGTTTGCAACATGCAGTCGTCACTCGGCCCTAATCAGTTGTGCGTAGAAATAATACGTGCGTGTCAGGTGTGCCAAGTAATCGCCTGTAGGCTCTCCGTTAATAACCAAAAAAATGTATTTATATTCCAATAACTGTAGAATATGCCAACAATATTTGTGTCCTACTTGGCTTTTATACTCATCATATCTGTACTATCATTTGACTTAAAGAAAATCAAACCGTTAAATATCATCACAAATAGTCCTTGATTTTGTTTTAAAATTAGTTATTTGAAGTTGATAGTAATAAGTAAAAAAGCTTTATGAGAAAACATTTGTTTAAAATGCCTAACTTATTTTTAAAGATGCTTAGTAAGTTTAGCGCTTTATATTGCCGATATTAAATTAATTATATTTATTCATATTTTAATTATTAAATGATAATTTATTTTGTTGCGAAATAGGTAAAAAATTGCAATATATTTGGTAGAGAAAATTGAAATTATATTGTCACCATCGTACATAAAATAATGCATTTTAACTTTTAAGCTGTCTGTAAAACTAGGTATTAAAACCACCAATAAGATTTACTTTCTTTGATAGCGTAATGCTTTTTACTTCCGAAAAAAATTAAAGGTCACTTGTGAGGTTGAATTTACCTGCATTTCGATGTACGAATATGTTTAACTTTGTGAAGAAAGCTTTATTTCCTATTTCCTACTTTCTAAGCTGCTTGTAGTAAGATGGTTGTTTCTTGTACACAGCTGTCATTTTTGAATATAATTTATGTCTTACATCAGCTCATATATTCAATCGATAATAGGAACTATCAAAGAAGAAAATATTATTTTTTAGATTAACCAGTAAAAACGGAATATTTCCACTTGTGAAAACAGAAATGAGTTTTCAGAATGTAACAGTTACCTATCATAATTCACAACGTGGATTATGTTATTTCATATTAAAATCGATGAAAATTTACATTGGAGGATTTCCAGTATTTAACGTTGTTTAATTTAGATTTGCATTTCTAATTAGAAATGATATCAAACTTTCATTGTAGGTGTAATTAACAGATTATTTAAATAAGCATCTTATTCGAGAAATAATGAAACGAATAAAGAATAGTTTTTTAAAACTAGATTTGCATTATGCTCAAAATAGTTCAAATTTTATTAAATGTATATTCTTTTTTTTTAAAAAAAGAAGCCACGATGATTAAATGTAGTTTTTATAATTTCTTCCTTGAGTAAATCATTTGCTATTTAAAACTGAGAATTTTTGGCTACACCTTGTTTGTTGACAAAATTAAATATATTTTCTCGGAACAATGAATAGATTTGTTGAATGCCTATAATGATCTCGCTAATTAAATTAAGGAGAGAATGCTCTGCAGCAGATTCCTCAGAATCCATTTTATTTCGTCTTTTATCCTGTAACCAGCTAACGATGGATAATAATGAAATTAATCTTTTTTGTAGTATATGAAGAATGCCAATTCTGACCGGGACTCGAACCCAGAACCTTCCGAAGAAAGGCAAAGACGATACCATTTCGCAACAGAGATTGGTCAGCTATACTTACGGTAATAATTAACTGAGTTATCAAAACCTAATGTAAAATGTTTTCATCTTACTACTATTTTTTTTCTCTCGGTTAACTATTGCTGCTGTAGCAGCACACTTATAGAGAAAAAGTATAGCGATCAACCAAAATTTGGTTATCAGAGTTTTTGCAAATGTCGACGTTTCAAAACTCCACTTTAGTCTAAAAAAACTCCAAAAACGGGGTACAAGTTCAAAAATGTATGTACGTGTGTCGGTCTGTATTTTGATTAATATATCCGAATTGATTCTATATATATATATATTCTTCTAGACGTTAAGTACTTAACTATTAGTTTGATTTTTGATGTGGTGTGGATATACCACATCACACGGCCGTGTGGAAAACTCTGTGATGGAGCTGCGGTGTGGGAGGTCCGCTTTCGCTCCCGAAAGCAGACTAGAATCTGAATGATTTTTAAGAAAAGCAAGAGAACTTGCAGTAAATTAAATTGTAGGATAAATTTGTCGTTGTTACGATCAACACTTGTTTTGTCGATATGAGGACAGTATTTTTGGTGGTGGCTCAATCAAGTATTGACCTGAGTGCGTAGTTTAATTGAAGTTAAATATAGGAAGTGTTAGAGGTTGGCGCGAGGATCGCGCTTCCACGAATCGGGTAATTTGATAGTTAAGGGTTGTAAGTTATGAAGGTGGTAGTGGTTGGAAAAGGCCATACGAAGGCGATAGTAAGTTATGTAAATACACTGATGGAAATGTTTGCCAAGGCATTTGCATCGGTGGCATCCTGACAGAGGTCAGTTTAGGGATCTATAAGGTTACCGCCGGTAAAGCCCATTAGGGCTAGGATCGGAGGGGTGGTGTGCCGACAAGGATGGTCACAAGGCGGTGGGTGTCTTCTGCAACGGGGGTCAGAATGGTGTGAATACAGGTTGATCGTTAAAGATGTATTCTTATAAACTTTTTAATTTTAGTTACGTACTCAATAGTTTCAGGAAATCGAAAATTCATAGTCGCAGTAATATGAAGAAGCTCTGCCATTTTTATCTTAAGCCAATCCAACCCAACCCGATCGCAGTCCTTACACCCGACATTTCCAAGATAAAACCTAATATTATCTCACCTACGTCGTTTGGGGTTCACTCAAAATGAATGAGATTATTTGACGTCAACTGATTATTTGACGTCAAATGATATTCCATCAGATCTTCCGATTAAAACCGTAGCAGCTATTTTTTTGTGCTCCATTACCGCGACGTGTCCCGCCCAGTGCAATCTACGACTTCAGACATTCTTACTATGTAGGTAGTTTATTATAGTCTGCGCAGCTCAAACTGTGGCGTTTTCTTCACTGCCCAGTATATTCGTTAATTATAGAACCGAATATTTTTCTCAGAATTTTATTCCTAAAAACTGTAAACTTTCTTTCATGTAGTAATCTCATCGATCACGTCTCACAACCGTGGAAGACTACCGGGAAAACTATATTTTGCAATTTTAACCGGCTTTGATAGTTATCGAGTGGCGTAATAGCTTAATAACGGAATAAAAACGCGTGTTTCCCAAATTTAATATTTTCGATTTCATTACGGCTCGTTAGAATCGTCTACACATTTAAATTTATCAACTCTTTTGAAAGATCTTCCATTCACGTGAAGACTAAACTTATCATTTTAGCTCCTAAAATGTAGTTGATTAACGTATGTGCTAGTGCATAAATGTACATTTTTTAAATATTTCTTTGTAGCGACAGCACATCGTTGTTTATTAATTTTTAATGAAAGATATTTTTGCTCGATATCAATTTAGGAGTTTTTTTTTAATATTGTGTGGGTAGGAAAACTTTATCTCGTAACCGTCGAAATAATTTCAAATCAACGTCAATGACGTAGAGTATGCGTAGGCAAGAATCAATGCGTTAATTTCTGACGTACGTTCGTACATTGGTGCGTCTAACAGTAATCGTATTGATTTTGACTTGAATCGGTGTACACATACATTCCAGAGGATTTGAAGAGCCATATAGATTTATCCAGCGTATATATATATATATATCTAACTAGGTCGTAAAAAATTTAAAAATGTTATTCATTTTGAGGTTACGCATAATTTATATCGTCTTGATAGAACTTAATCGTTTAAATATTAGTTTTAACTTAACTACTTACTACTTTTTTACTGCAAGCTTGGTTTAGTTAACATGAATTAGGAGTCCGACAAGTAGTTATAGTTTCAGTAGTTAATATTTTACTTGTTTATGGAAAAAAAATAGTTTAATGTAATATTAAAGTTAGTTAGTTTTTTAGCTATTTGTTTCAAGGAGTTAGCCTAGGAGTTTGTCTAGGAGTTAGCGAAAATTACCCACATTTACCTTGTCTAAGTCTTTATAAACGTTTCTCCGGGTAGCGTTGTAAAACGATTACACTCTTATTTTTTTTATTCACGGCCCTTCGGCTTAATATACTCGTGATTTGTCGTATTGAGAAATACACGTTTGGAATAATTGATGTCCGACATGTTAATCCATTATGTGCGTTTTTAGGCTACCTGACGAGTCACAATCACACTTGAAAATGACGTGGCTTTTCTCAAGAATAACAAGCATCTCGTGCCACGCTAACTAATGAGAGTAAGGAATCGAATTGTTTCTCGTTACTTCTTCGCTGAGCCAAATATATTGTCTATATTCATTATATAATATTGCGTATCAGCATGTAAAGCCCCCGTCTAAATGCCGGTGATATTCGTCCCTGTAAGCGATTCCTTGATTCTTTTCACTAAAGCGACTGGCTGTATAGTGAATATCATTACTCTCAGTGAAAGAAAATGTGAGTAGTGTCTTTTTGTATCTGAGAAGGAGAAAATTTTAGTTTCTTCAAAGAACGAAGAATAAATTAATGTTCTCTCTGTCGAGAAACAGTGTTGTTCAAACATTGTTTAAAATCGTATCACTTTTCCGATCCAGCTTGTATGCTTTGTTTTTTGTTAAAGTTGAACTTCTCAAATTTGTGTTTAATTTTAATAGACGTTAGTTACATAAATTTTCTCATAATTAGATTTTTTTCCAAAGTTAACTAGAAAATTTTATTTGTTTATCGGTAAATTAACAAAGTTTATTTTATTCCAAACCTAAAAAAGTGTATTTTCCTATAAAACGTTTTCCTGTTTTATCCCGTTTTCTTAAAACCTAAATAAGATATAGGTCTGGGATCATTTTATTCAACTTCTTAGATCAAAAACCATAAGGAAGCACCAAATTTACAACTGGATTTGTAACTCAAGAATTTTGGTACGGTTTAATTTCACAGTGGAAGCAGAAAACAGGACTAAATGCTCCGCTAGCCGAACCGTGTTCTAACGTATGTTTAAATGCACTTTTTTTCTTATTTTCGGCTATAGGATCATCTCTCGGGAGGTTGTCGTGCAATTTAGAATCAGCCTGTAAATATATATATATATATGAGGAAAATGAAAACATTCTCTTGTTTGTTCCCTTGAATATACAAGTGGGTTGAGTTTAAAAATTTCTCGAGTTTTTTTCATTTACGTGAATTAAATGTGATTATGTAAAATTCCCGTTTGGTGTGAATAGGGATAAAAGCTGGAAAATTTTACAGATCGGCAGAAAAAAAATAACAGCATTGAAGGTATTCTATTCTTCAATTAGGGAATTGAATTAAGATTATCCTTATACACTCTTTCCAGTGTCTTTGATTTAGCTTTACACTTGAACGGTTGAAAAGAAAACATTAATAATACGTATTATTCGTGCTAATTAAAAAAATAAATAGAATATAAAATTATGCGCTGACGCAAATATGAATAAAATAATTAATTTTTTAAGGTTTCTTTATTGTTTGGCTATGTAAAACTTTTTTTTCTACAAATAAGTTTAGCCTAGATTTTTGAACCGCTTATTAAATGTTTTCGTTTAATTAAACGCTGTATTTATTAGGAGTTAATTTTTACTGACCTAAATTGTACGGGCTTATTATTTTTTTACGTAGATCATTAAAACTTATTAGAATATTAATAATAATAAATTATTGCTTTTTTTTTTAATATTACGGCTTTGAAAGAAAAATTTCTGTCGTCTAACGAGGGCAATCAAAAGTTCTTGTTTACAAATATAAATCATTATAATTTGTTTTTATTTACTAGGTTCGTAGCAGGTGATACTTATTTTGATTCTTTTTTTAAAATTAAATATACAAGTGGAATTTAATCACTTAGTAAAAAAGAAGGTTATTTTTTACGTAGCAATATTTCATCTTTTATTATTAGTCGAAGTAATTCGTTTAAAGTTTTTAAAATTCGTTAACCGAACGAAAAGTTTTAAAATTGATTTTATTAATAATTTGCAGGGTTGCACAGTTAAAGGTGAATATTATTAAAACTTTATCTAAGGTGATTTCGCTGAATTTTTATTTTATTTTTTAAGTGTAGCCCTTTACAGTGTTGATTTTTAACATGTATTATTATGTTTCTTTCTTGACCGACTAATCAAAAAGTAATAATTTAGAACTAAACCTATCTTTTCAAATCTTGTCACGCTCATTTGCATGGCTAATACATCGTACCGAATGCTGGTTCTTTAAATGGATGTAAAAAACATTTTAAAGGTCGATTCATATTTATTTCCACAACACATAAATAAGTATTAATGTTCTGAAGACCTTTGCTGTTTAGATTTAATACATACATGTTTAGATATAAAATTAAGTATGCTTAGATATTATATCTTCATTTAATTGAAAAAAAAAAATTACTGTTGATGATTAGGATTTTACATGAATGAATGTGTTGTAAACCTGAACTGAACTGAACAATCACGACAAAACATTCTGTATTGTGAGGAAGAAGAAAATTGCAGGGTTAAAGGACTCTTATGAGAATAAAAAACAAAAAAGTAAATTTGATTTCACGTCTTAAAACATTTTTTTTCTTTTTCTGTTAAGCCTCTGGGACTTACCGTCACGTATTACTTCAGAAGATGACTGAGGATGATATGTATGAATATAAATGACGTTTAGTCTTGTTCAGTCTCAGGTCGACCGTTCCTGAGATGTGTGGTTAATTGAAACCCAACCGCCAAAGAACACCGGTATCCACGATCTAGTATTCTAATCCGTATAAAAGTAATTAACTACTTTTACTAGAATTTGAACCTTAGAACTGTCGACTTGAAAATCAGCTTATTTGCGATTATGAGTTCACCACTGGACCAACCCGGTGGGGATGTCTCAGATGTCTTAAAACCTTTCTAAAAGTAATTATATGATTTTAAAATATTTTTTGTTGCCGAATCAAATTTTGAAGTTTGCTAATGTTGAGCTCGATCGTGTGACATAATTTAAGAAAAGTGTTGACGTGCTTTATATTTGTATTTCTCATGTGGCTTATGTGTGTTATTGGGGTTTTAATTGATATCCATGAATGTTAAGCGAATATAGATTTCTTTTAATCATTGTTAATAGAATATGACCTTGATTGTGGCTCTCTTTGGTGATTGTAGTATCGTTTATAACGGTCGATTGCAGAGGGCGTTGGATTATTGTGCGCGGTATTTTTTTTATTCTACGTAAAGATAAAATTACACCATACTTCAGGTTTAGTATGCTGAAATTGTCGGAGTAGAGGCTGTATTTCATGGATTCATTTTTAAATAGTAGTTTTAAACACTGTGGTGATCCCTATTACAATCGCCAAATTTTATGCTTACCAGTTATTCATTGCAGAAATATCTGATCGTAAGATTATTATCGTAGAACCCCTGTTTCTGTTGTCAGGATTTCACTGCGCGGTTTTTTCTTTGCAGCGGTTTTTAGATAAATTTATATGTATAGACATAACAGACGAGCGTAATAAATATTCTTCAGCACATTTTATATTGGTTTTTTCATATCTAACGTAACGTAACCGATAAGATGTGCACAGACATAAATCTGTTCAGTACGATATCCTGGCAAAGAAATGTTCGTTTATGCTAGTCTTCTCAGGTGTATGCTTGGGGGCGCCCTTGAATTTATTCAGATATGAACACGCATACAGACCGGGCATTGCACTACGATAATCAAGTTCATTTACATCTACTTTTAATATAATTTAATTCGGTTTTAATACGTTAATAAAATTAAGTTTGTATAAAATACATTTGTTATTAATAAATGTATAACAATTAGTAAAAATTAGTACGCCTCGGTAGTCAAACGAAAGGAACAAAGGTGTTTACGCTTGTCGATGTCAATGTTTGTTACATTAAGTTTGCTATCTGTAGATGTGATTATTGTCAAGTATGTGTTTGTTAACTTACGTTGATGGCAGACCTTACAGAGTTTATTTCCTGAACATTTCTATTTCCATGTTATTAAGTAAATATTTTCAAAATGGAATTCATTTTTTTATTTTTACATCATGTGTATTTTCTGAGATATGATTTTAACTTCCATTTAGCTTTAAAAATTTCTTCGTTGTGGGCTTACCGTTCGTAAGTTATTTATTTTGTAATTTAATGCGTTCATTGCCTTTATATGAACAGATAAACGAGTATATTCGCTTCTTATATTTTATACCGTATTTTTTAATCGTTTTTACTTTCTATTCTTTACAGCTTTTCCTCGAAATGTTATTAGTGATTTTCATAGTTTAATCCATGATGTTCTGTTTCTCGGCTGTTTCTCAGCCGATTATAACTAATAAAAAATTCTATTTTTACTTCCTTGTACCAAGTACAAGGCGAAATATTGTGATGGCGAAAAATTTCGATTTTCAGATTTTAACGGAAATATCTATTTTGATAAACGCTGAATCCTTTTTTATTGTTTCGGCGTGACGTCTGTACGTACGTATCTCTCATAACTAAAAAAAACAATTAGCCGTAGAATGTTGAAATTTTGGATTTAGGTCTGTTGTACCATCTATTTGTGAACTTTCCCTTTTGATTGCAATCGACTTGACCAAAAATGTCCAAAAAATCCAAAAGGTCTGGATTTCGGACTTTTTCTTAGCTGCAGTAATAAGCCCTCATTTAGAGATTTTCAACTATACGTCATAAGTGGTACTTATTTTTATTGGTTACAGAATTATAACCAAATAAAATTTTAATTAATGAAATATTTGGGTCTTAAAAGGGGAAAGCACATCGTTTTTTTTTTAAAACTTTTTCTTCAATTAAATATTGTTTTATTAATAATTATTAACCTGTAATTGTAAAAAAATACAATAAATAATAATTCAATAATAACAATAAAAAACAATATGAAAAAATCATAGGTTATTAGTGAAATACAAATTTTGTACTTTTCATTTTAAAAAAAATGTGTATATATGTAATTTAATAGGCATACAAAAACGTCATGTGTCCACATCAGATTTTTTAATATCAATTTTATTGATTTGACAAATCCCTACTAATATTATAATTTCAGTTTTTCTCTTGATATATTTTTTTTCCAGCTTTTTAAACATATTTTATTTCGCAGTGTGTTTTATTTATTTATATCAGTTTTGTTTACTTTTCTTAATATTGTCTTAAAAGGAAACTTTCTTGATTGTTATTACAATTTCTTTTCTTATCAGTAAAATTGACTTAAAATCTAGAAACAAATAAAATAATTCATCGATCAGTCGGATATTAGGTACAACGGCAGGATTTAGCTTACTTTATATACATATAAAACATTAAAAATGATTAACAATATTAACATAGACAAAATGTAATATCTGTTTTGTATTTAATCAATATTTATAACGTTATCCAAAAACTGATTAACAGCTACGTAGTTTGTTTAATATCTTCATTGAGAATATTTATTTATCACATTTTAGTTTTCTGTCGTACAATTTTATGGAATATAAATTCGGTTTAGTGAGTATAAATAAACTAATAATAATATTTTCACCGTTCTTAGTGAATTAATTGAACGTTATAATTTATTCAGACTACCGTATTATGCAGCGGCGGTATATGCTGCATTCATATACCGTGCTATTTATACAGCCGCCTCTTCTGACAACGAATTAGATGGCTATGAATTTTAATTACTGTGACTTAATGACTTAGAGAAGTGTTAAATCGTTCTATAGAGGAACTACGACGGGAAATTAAATTTTCATCGTTTTCTATGTTTAACTCGTGTCTCTTTCCACTGATATTTTAATCTTAGGGGATTTTAACTATTATTCCGATGGAGTGAGAAGTTAAATCATTTCTTAATTAATTAATTAATGGTTGGATTTAAGTAGTTTTTGTTTTAAGTGTTATATAAATTATGAGATTATATTACTGTTGATTATTAATTAATTAAGAAATAAAATTAAGTATCATTTTAAAAATGCATGTGTTTTTACTAACTGTTGTATTTTTCAATGTACAATAAAATCTGTAGACCTATCTTTCGATATGTATTAGCGATCGCCCTGTAGTGGGAGTGTAGATATAGGGTATTATTTTATTCTGCCTCGGAACGGAAGGCAAGGATAACGGAAGATTTATGTATCTCCATACTAATCGCAGATCCTGGACAAAAGTCCAGTTGTTTACTTGGTGGATATATTTTTAATTCGTTTATTTATTTACCGTACCCTCCTCTATGAATCATGAGACCTTGCCGTTGGTGAGGGGGCTTGAGTGCTCAGGAATACAGAGTAGCTGGACCGAAGGTGTAACCATATCGGAGAGGTATCTGTTGAGAGCCAGACTAAGGAATGATTCCTGAAAGAGGGCAGCAGCTCTTTCAGTAGTTGTTAGGGGCGTGAGTCACAATGACTTAAACGGCCGTATCAACATCACTCAGTCCTCTGAGTACTGCGCAGCTGAAAGCAATGGAAAACTACAGCTGCTTTTTTTCCAAGAAAATGTGGCTCTCTGCATTTTCACATAGCAATAATGGAGGCGCCTTCCTTGGTAAAATATTCCGGAGGTAAAATAGTCCCCCGTTCGGATCTCCGGGTGGGGACTACTAAGGAAGGGGTCACCAGAAAATTAAAAAATAACATTCTACTAGTCGGAGCGTGGAATGTTAGAAGCTTAAAAAAGGTTGGTAGGCTAGAAAATTTAAAAAGGGAAATGGGTAGGACAAATGTGGATATAGTAGAGGCAGGCCACGTTTGGAATATGTAAAACAAATTGTTAGGGATGTAGGATGTAGAGGGTATATTGAAATGAAACGACTGGCACTAGATAGGGAATCTTGGAGAGCTGCATCAAACCAGTCAAATGACTGAAGACAAAAAAAAAAAAATTTACCGTACTATTTTACGGGAGGCAGTCTTGATGATTGCGTCTGAGAAGCAGCAGCGGTGTGGTGCTAAGAAGTCCGGTGTGTTGACTTCGAATGAAGTTTGAAAAATTGAACAACATGGCAATGCCTTGTGGCAGACCAAATGGGAAGAGAGAGAGGGTGGGCGTTATACGCAGCTAAAGTTGTAACTTTAGCTAAAGCTAAAGTTGTAAGCTTTTGAACGATTTCAATGCAGTTTACTGAAAAAATTTCGTTTCCGCCATACGCTCGATCAAACGCGAAGAAAACTTTCAAATTTTTAAAACTCTTCTTCTCACTGGTTTTTTATTTTTTAATTTGATGATTTTTGAAATCTGAAGTATACTGTTAAAAAGTAGAGTATTCAAGATTTAATTTTTTTTCGTCTCTAAGTCTCTTGGTTGCAAAGTTAAAGTAGTTTGAATACAATCATTTTTTATCATAAAATATAGATGTCCCTTTAATCTTTTGTCCTAGTGTAGTAGGTATTTAATTTTAGTTTGACATATCAGGAAAACATAATTTTTACTCTTTTTTTTTTTAATCAGCCATCACCTTCCTAGAACGCCTGAACGCCCCCAATTTCCTGTGAGCCTTCTACCGACCCCCTGAAGTCCTCCAGCGTTCACAAGGGGGCGTTATCGCCCGATTTGAGAAGGAATGCTTTAGACCAACGCTGTCTATATCGCTTTTGCGCTGTCTTCATAATCACGTCTCGGCCGGATTCGAACTGGGCCGGGTTCAGTCTGTAGCTGCGGGTCCTTTTTCGTTCTTTTTTCTGTTCTGCCTCGGAATGTTTTCCTTTATACTCTTATACTAGTTGCGGTATCTGTATCGATAAATTAGAAATTTAACAACTCGTTTCATAGTTATGCTAGAAAATAATAATTAGTTTTGTTTTCAATTCAATCTGATATTACAAACTTTAATTATTATTCTATCTTAAAGTCAAAATTAAGTTAGATTTCTGAACACACACACATTTTAGAACACACCAAATTATTGGAAATTAGATATCTCTAGATGCAAGCCACTTTCAGAGTTTACAAGAAAAATAATTATTTAAAAGAGAGCAAAAACAAAACATTAATTTAATACTAACTTAGAAAAAGGCGCGGTATTCACCATAAACTTATCGTATAACGAATTTCCCCTTAAAAAACATAGAATTCTACTCAATTGATTTATTAACCCGTATTACTGTAATCAAATTCACTGACGGTTCGCGTACAGGCAATGTGGAACTGCAGCACCCCCTATTTCCACTTGATATTATCCATAACATTTAATATAATTAGTCCTTTTTTATTTAAATCTTTCTTTATACAATATATAAACCTTAAGCTTAATGTCAGTAGCCATCCCCCAGTTTATGAAAAAGGTACAAAAATCTTTGAATGGAACTGCGCACTTCACAGTTCCGGCGGCGTGGTATTTGGCTGTTGTGCACATGCGCGTATAGGAAGCTCCACGCAAGGCTGCGAGGGAGAGAACACTATCGCTCCCGCAGTGCCGACCCTAGCGTGCTGGTATTTTTTACTCCGCGAGTGTATGGAACGTTCTTGTTCGTTTCTTTTTCTAGTTTAGTCGGTGGTAGAATATAAAAGTAGTTTAGATGTTTTTCCAATATTTATTAGAAGATTACGGTAACCAAGGGCTCTTTGATTGCCAAATCTTTCCAAAAACACTAGAAGGGCGAAAGAGAAAGTAATTAATAAAAACTAATCGTGTGTTTGTTTCTGTGTACTTTGAAATTTAAATTAAGCACCGTTGGACTATAATGTTTTTAAGCGCACATTTTATTAAGTTATTATCTAATAATAATAAAAAATATTATCGGTTAAACCGTATTCGGTTTACACATTGGTACCATTCTTGAATGCGATAAAGTGTAGAATTTTATTATTATCCTAACTTCCAGCTATTTGGTTCTTTTTTTGCAGTTCTTTTATTTTACGGAAATCTTTAATCGTGACCATGAAAAGGCCCAGAAAAAAGTTTCTGGAGCAGCACCCCCACTAATTTTAGCTACGAGCGGCCACTGTTCAAATTCGAACAATCAACTCATTCTAAAGTAGAAGATAAATATGATAATCACGATCGATATCGTTACATCACTTGTATATCACGCATATTAAACAACATGAAAAATCAGAGTTAGTAACATACATTCGTCAAACAACTCAAGTAATCCTGTAATAAACCCACATATTATCGAACTGCACAAGCATGAAAATCAGCCAATCGACAGGAGGAAACGGTCTGGATTATCCATCACAAATATTTTATCAAAAGTGATCTTTTTCTCGCAGAATAATTTTCAGCTTCCCTGATACTATCAGATATTAAGTTACGATTTTTTGAAATTTTCACGTTTTGGAATGGGAACAATAACTTTCCGGTTATTTTTATCAGACTGTACGATATTATGATCTCCTTCAATACGTCCTGTTCTTAAATAGAAGTTATCCGTTAATATAGAAATGTACAATTGTCTTATAGGTACGGTAATATTTTTAATTTCTTAAAAACGAGGTAACGATGAATTCAACCTACACTCATTAGCGATCAACCTCAAATAATGGCTTGATAACCGATTTATGTGTACCTCCCGACATGTTATTACAGCATTGATTCTGGAATGCACAAGAGAGAAGTACAAAATTTTCATTATACAATTTGGTCACATATTTTTTAAATAATAAAACTTATACAAAAACCAGTAAACTTTCTAACATAATGAACCCGACTCTTTCATGTTAGCCGGCTATCTAAGGTCATTTCAACATATTAATAGGTCAGTATATTGATAAGGTAGATCGGTATATTGATAAGACCAGTAAAAAGTAATAAGGCATTTTATACTGTCAACCGGTAATGATAAGACACACTGTTACACAAGTTTCCATCCACACAATTTACATTACGATATTTTAGTTTATCGGTTACAGATGGTGGCTGATAATAATTTGCCTTAAAAACCTGAAGAAAACTAAAATAAAGAAGCTTTTTTTGGCTTCTTCAGAATTTAATTTTGCGTCTTTCAATTAACGGTTTTCCTTTTAGCTAGTATTTTTCAAGTAATCAGTCAGGATGGTTATAATAAAAAATTTAACTAAAGCCGGCAATGAGTTTTTAAAATTTCCTTGGACTTTGATCCAAAGTACAAGGAAATTAAGTCCAAGATTTATTAAGGCGTACTTTCGTCTAATTTATCATGTAGTCTTGCTTATGGAGTGTGATTTTCTTATAAACAGTACTAATAGTTGTTGGTTGCCTCACGTAAGCCGTAGCTTTTTTTTAAATTGGATTAAAAATATTGCATGCGATTAAGATACGGCAAAAAATAAAAAAATAACTGAAAAAAAAATTATAAAATAAAAATTAAGCTTATTATTCCTCATCCCTGAATGAAAATGTCCAACTTCATAACCATAGTGACATACTAATGTAATGGAATCATCTAATTAGTGTAAGAATGTGATTTCGAGTCCATGTCCATAAACTATGAAGAAAAAATTATCTTTTATCTATTCCCGTAACCAATTGTGACAGAAATTAAGCGGCTCATTGTTCCGTATACAGAAATCATCACACCAGATTTCATAAAAATCGGTCGATACAATCTAAAAATATTGAGAAAGAAACAGTCCAAGTTATACAATACGTACTTAGACATACATCCTCCCCGAATTTTTCAGTATTAAAATTGTGTGTTTTTGGAGAATATGAAATACCAAGATCTAAAATCAAGATCTAAATACCAATATCAAGCGCAGACGAACGATGGCTCCACAGAGCCATCGTTCGTCTGCGCTTCAGCGGATGGGCGATGGTGATGAAGCACGGAAACTCTTGACCCCCTGAGTTCAAAGGCACCCCCGGGGTTGAGCTACGCTTAACTGCTGATCCGACCCCGGCTGGGGAGGAATGGTGAAATAGGAGTTTAGTCGGTAGGGTGGGCACAGATAGGCTCTTATAAAAACATCTAGCAGAACCCGTGCGAATCCGACACTCCCCCATTTGTGGGGGGTACGTAAATGGTATTTCTCCGCAACACCGATAAAAAAAAGAACTACAGCAGTTAATATAGTGATTATTTTAAAATAATGTTTTTGTATTACTTTGTCATATAATGGTTACTTTTAATTATTAATATATATTTTTTATTAATTTTATGAAAATTAACTAGCTTTTTATTTTTATTAAAAATAATCGCTCCCGACTGAAATACGTAATTCCTGGAAAAAATGGGCGTTGATCGTAAAACATTGATTAAAATAATGAGAGTTTAAGTTATATTAATAAGAACCTTCTTTTGCGCGTTTCATTTGCCCGTATAGATATGTTAAGTTGAAAAGTAGTTATATAAACTTATTTACTGGCCGAGAGCGGATGCGTAATCTGTACCGACTCCAAGCATCTATCCACTGAAGCTTTCACAGCTCTTTTGCACGGACATACATGAGCACCTTACTACATGCATGCCATCGCGGGGAGTATGTGAACAACGAAAGAAGGGTCTCTGTTACATCTGCAATAACATCGACCCGTGCCGCCACATCGCCGTCGCTAAAGATGGTGCAAGTCCGTATCCAAAATCGTTTTCAAATGTGAATGATCTGCAGGTATTCTCAAAATGACTTATAGATAGTAATCAGGTTAAAATAAAGTTAACGTCTCCGAGGAAAACACTCAGAGTCAGCTATGTATTGTACTTATGAAGAACACACCTGTTGCAGTCCTGGATGTCGAACGTAGATGGTATGTTCCGGACTTGGGGATTATCTACCTCAGGTTCAGACTGCAGTTCTCTCCTAACAATAAATTGTTGGCATTTAGGGTTTTTTTGTAATTCAACTTTGATTTTTGACAAAAAAGACAAGAAACTCATCAGCGAATCATTACACAACTGTCCTTCTACAACATCTAGTATTTCTGATCTTAACAATTCTTGACAGGAAATATCTCCTTCCTAGAGATAACATTAAACATCGTTTTCAAGTAAACGTTTTCGTTTTGCTGTTGGCTAGAAAATCTTTACCTGTTCGTTTGGGAAAATAATTTCGTGCGCAAAATTTAATTTAAATTTGGTCTGATATGTATGTAATATTTTTTGAATCTAATCCACCCGTTATTTATCATATTTTATTGACAAAATTATGATCTTGTGTAGTGAACACCTTTAAAATAACTTTACAACAAAATAATAATAAAACTAAGTAATCTACAATTCTATCGAGACCATACTCTTTCTGTGCGCTTCATTCTGAATTAAACACGCAACACAATTATTCACATCATAGAAATTTCATAGAATCATAATTGAATTTATTATTATTTTTAAATTTAATACTCAAAATAAATACATTAATAGATATAACAGTTCAGTGACTGCTTTTTTAATTTAGAAAATTGAGTTCAATTTTATCCATCATGAAAAAAAAGTCGCCGAATTTGTTGATCGTTTAGATCAATAACCGCATTTGATGATTCAGATAGTTCTTCATAGTTGAAGTTGTAAAAATTATTTTAATTAAAAAATGTCATAAGCGGGTTGCTGTAATTATGATTCTATTCATTAATTTCGGATGTTTTACGGTTTTTCAGCGATTAAATATTATGAATCTTATAAGTGATTAACGAGAATTAAAATGAAATGAAGAATATATGGTGAAATGTGACTAATATATTGTAGCATTTGCTTTAAAAAAAAATAGTGTGTGTTCGAATGACAGGTGGGTAGAATGAGTGTAAAAAAAATAAAATCAGGAGATACTAATTATACAACATGCGTAAATGGTTTCGAAATCATTGGGTTGAGTAGCGTACAGTAGTTGCGTTTGGTCCAAATAGGTTGAGTTTTTTGTAGTGTATTGTAAGCGTGGACTCGCAACTGTAACCTATTTCCGCTGTCCGCTGTTCTATTCCAAGAGTCAACGTATGGTATATGTATTGCTTAATCGCATATCTTATTTTTGTGGGAGTATTTATAAAAGTGAACTTCTGTCGTTTTCTTTTTTCATTCTTAAATAAACCGCTTTAATTATGAAATGTTACTATTAAAATTCCGCTCGACGTTCAAGAACGTTGACCTTGAATCCCTAAATTGTTACAAAATTTGACTTCTGTTTATTTTGGTTATCGGTTTTAGGGTAATGACCTTTTTCTCTTGTTTACTTGGATATTGTTTTTTATTTATATCATACAGAACTATTAGCTGTACAAACAAAAGATCTTTCCATTACGGCATTAAGTAAGTACATGTTAGGAATAGCGGTAGAAATAATCTTGACTTCTTGTAAGCGACGTTATTTTAAAAACTATTTCGTAACGAAGTGCCGCTTTATTTTATTATAAGAGTTTTAAAAATACGCTTATTTATATTCAACATTTGAATCAGAAAATAAAATAATTGTTAGGTTTTATTGCTTTTTATAATTTTTTGATGAAAAAACTTGTAATTTTGAAACCGATGTGTGAGAATAGAAAATGGATTATTGTCGTGTATGAAAAACGCCGAAACTGACCGGAAGTCGGATTTGGGACTGTTCGGATGAAAGCTACAGACGTTAAAACTCCACCACAGAACGACGGAAAGCCAACCTGTTTCGTTGTCAAAATAGAGCTTACTTTGTAAATGTTAAGGAAGACATAATTTACTTAATTACACTATCGAAAGCAATATTTAGTTGTAGCGGAGTTTATCTGTTGAAGAGTTAAATTTTTTTTTGTGCTCAGCATTTAAATGGTGCAGTTTCCTCTTGTATATTCGCTTAAGAATGTCAGTACCAATTAAGGCGGTTGTTTCTTTCTTTCGGGAGCTGTTGGTTTTGTTCTCATCGGCGTGAACAGGCAACCAAGGCCCATTATCATAGTTTTTATATTATTTACAGTATTTAAAAAAATACGCCAAAGGGTTGCGCAACTTTCTTTGGTTTGCTCTTGACAGATTTTTGTTTCAAATTCGCCATACGGTTTTTAAATATTATTTTAATTATGGAATATTTAATGCAATTGCGAAAGAGATCAAAATGTCCAGTTAAAGAATTTGGGTCCGATTTGATCTCTTGATCACATGAGCTTTTTCAACTTACAAAAATATAATTGAGAAATAATAAAAATTCATTTACGGGTCCCAGATGATCTTACTTTCGATAGCTACCTTATATAACATTTTTAATAACAACCAGATTGAAAAATAGATGAAGTATCACAGCTTATATGAAAATTGAGGAAATGTTTAAAATTCTAAGGTCGGGTCTCATGAGACCTCCCTATTTTTTAAAAAAATGTTCCAATATTGTTTATATTAATACTACATACAGTTGCTTTTCATTCTTGAAAATTATTCGGCCTCCTTGTTTTTTTGGGACTTAAAAATTTATTTATTTCATTAACCCGGCCCAGTTTTGTGCAGTGATATTCAACAATGCTTAAAAAAAATTAAAGTTTATTAAAAAAAATGTGGTTATTTGTGAAGCCCCCTTTTCAATTGAATTTGGAAAATATTATATTACATATATATAATGAAATATTTTGAACCAAATTCAAATAATTTATATTGAGATAGTCCGGAGGTATCAATCAAAATACAGACCAACATGTAGATACATTTTCCGGAAATATGTATAACCTTTTTTTGTGTTTTTTGAGATGCTGATGTCTCTTAAAATGTCAAAAATTATAAAATCACCGATACCCAAAATTTTGGTCGATGGTATCATTCATTCCCTTTATAATTACGTTGGTACAACAGCAATAGAGCTATAGACACGAAAGTAAAAAGAAAGAGAAACCAAAATCTGTAAGGGTTGAGTCGATACTTTGAAGTAGTATTACTCAATTGTTTGACCACTTTCCTCTCCAGTGAACTTAGTTTTCGTTAATATTAAAGGACTAATGATTTGAAGTTTACGGTCGTACAAACACGTTCTACAAACTAACTTGCTGAAATTGCGTAATTATCGAGTGGTTTGTTCGATCTTATTCATAGTTGTAGAATTATGGTGAAGTATTTTACTTACCTCTGTGAAGAATTCTTGGTTACAGTATAATTTAATTTCTTTCTTTTAATAAAAGTTTGCAGACTTACATTTTTGAGTATTATATTTATTATTGTTATTTTTATATCAGTAGATTGTTAAATGCGAAGCCTAATAAAGGTTTTTTTATAAAAAGTTTGATATTCCATTTTAAATTTAACAGTCCTATCTTTTAAAATTTTGCGAAATGTGTTGATTAAATATGGTTAGGCTTTTATAGAATTCAAGTTCAAATTATTTTTTGTAAATTCTGAGAAAAGTCCAAATGTAATTTAAATACCAAGTAATAATTATAAAATAAAAATTGAACAAAACAAAATATTCAATATAATAATCATAAAGTAACTAACAGTTTAATGCCGGTGTTGCTATTGTAGAAAAATACTTTCATGAACAGACTGCACAGTCAGCAATTCGATAGCAAAGAGGAAATATATAATGATTTCGAAGAAACATATCATTAAGCAAGCTGCTTTGTTTCTTGTAACTTTAGACATGGAGCGCTTGTTAAATCGATTAAAAAGCCCAATTCCTATAAATAAAATCATACAGATTAAGTTGATATCGTGTTTTTATATAACACATTAAGCCATCGTTAGGTGATCGCTTCGCTGTCAAAGTAAAGGGGATCTTCGCTTGCAGCTAAAGTGTTTTTTCTGTAGGACTACAACGGAAAACAGCTGCAACGATTGAAGAAGGCTATTACGGATGAAATGAAATCATGCTTTTGACGGTTGGCACAAGCATGGTATTTTCCTACATGTTTCAGGTTTGCGAGTTATGTGGGTTTCTCCTAATCGATATTGTGAACAATTTCTGTTTGGACATGGCGCTTTTAGGGAAAGTTAGCTAGGTTTGGTTTAGTTGATTCGGGCCTTTTCCCGTAATGTAGTGTCTGAATGATCACTGCGGACTATTACCCAGGTACGAAGCTGAACGTTCCGAAGTTGGTAGGGAACGCGAGAGGATTGATTCTTTTTTGAAATGCGAGTCAATTGGAAAACTCGTAGTGAATTGCTTACAGTTGCTGGCTTTGTGAACCGGCATAGGTATAACCGGCAAAAGGGGTATGATGTTCTGATAATAATTAGAATAGAAGCCCGGGTAGTTAAGCGTTTACTTGACCAAAGGTAAGCGTATTGGCATCAAGTCCTAGTAAAGGCAGTTACTTTTATACGGATTTGAATACTAGAGCTGTATACCGGTGTTCTTTGGTGGTTGGGTTTCTATTAACCACACATCTCAGAAATGGTCAAACTAAGACTGTACAAGACTACACTTCATTTACACTCATACATATCGTCCTCATCTGAAATAATACGTGACTGTAATTCCCGGAGGCTAAACAGGAAAAAGGAAGGGGTATTGACATCGATCTCTGGGTAGATGACTTTTATTCGATTGATGTTTACTCTGTGATGCGGAACTGTATGTGGAAGAGTGAAGGTATAGCCGCACTTATGGGAGCAGACCGACCGGAGGAATGAATTCAGTGTTAGGAAATTCAATGATGGAGATGCAGTGTGGAAGGGTGAAGGCTTTGACCTCGCTCCCTAAAGTAGACCAGGCCGGATGTTTTTATTTGAATAATTTAAAATCGGTGGGAAATTTACTTGCTTGTTTTTTGACGATAAATTAATTATGGACCTTGGGCAGTGTAGGTCAAAAGTTATTCCTGTTTCGTTAATGACAGTGTTTGTATGTGATAGAATTAAGGACTTGATGTTTGTTTAAATTAACTCATCATTGTTTCTGTTATTAGCAATCTAGTTCATATTATGTTTTTACGTTTGATTATAAAGTAAAGTAGTCTTCTTCGGTAACTTATTATGAGGCGCGGGGTTCGAGCTTCTGCGGACACGGTTAAATAGGGGGGGGGGGGTCATTCAGTAATTAAAGAGACAAATTGTTGTGGAGCTAAAACGTTTACTTAATCGTTATGACATATTTTTTTACTTTTCAACATAATCTCCAGCAACATTAATACAGTTGCCCCATGTCTGAATCAGTTTATTTGTGCCTGCTGCAAATAAATCTTTGTCTTGATGTCGAAACCAGTTTAACAGATTTTCTTTGATGTCACTGCCATTAAATTTCTTACCAAGCACGCATTGCTTCCTTGAGTAGACCAAACAAGTGGAAATTGATGTGACCTAGTCAGGACCAAAGGGGGTGAGGTAGTACTTCCCGATGCAAGTTGTTGATGGTTTCTTGAGTTACTTGAGCTGTTGTTTGAGGACGGGCATTATCGTGAAGTCGAATGATACCTTTGTGCTGAGATCAAGGGCGTTTTTTAATCGCTGTTTAGCGCTTTTCTAAACACTGAAGTTCGACCGTCTTTAAAATTTTCTGCCCTCTTGTAAAAATTTCCGTGGTTCAAACAACCAATACTTTTCTGTATTGTTTGGTCATAAGAGAATAAATGTTTACCAGTTTTTCACCTTCAAAAAACTGATCTTTTGTTTTTTGAAGGCGCATCGAAACGTATGGCGTTCAGCTAACGTGGAAACTTCAGAAGGACTTATCATCGTAAAATGAGATTTTGAGGTTATAAACAAAGCAATTTTAATTTTCACAATCTTTTATATTTCCGCTAGAAGTGGTACAATTGGTTTGAGTGCTATTTTTGCACTTCCTAGTATTGGATGGCATTGAGTATGCCCCAGCATTCTAATAGAACGCGTCAACTACAATGTTAGCGTGACAGTGTTAAGAAGGAAGAAAATAATAACACTCAAATCAAAGCAATTTTACTCAAACAACCGATCAAGTCATCACAACTTATTATCACAGGTTACAAACTTATACTACCATGATAGTATCATAACCCTCTTACCAGCTACGTAACCCCTCTTCAGCTATTTGTTTCTTTAATTATTGAGTGACCTCTCGACGTTTTGGGAGCTACGAAGTAGGACAGAAGAATGAAGACGTCCGAAGAAGCCTAAAAGTGAAGGAATGTGTAAAAATCATCAATATATAACGTCTGCCGAAGTCATTTGCAACAGTGGGGTTCTCAATAAGGCTAGCTGATCACCGTGATATGTAATCAGTGTTTCAGAATCAATAAGGGGACTTTCGGTAAAGCCTATCAAGTCTGTTAACGGAGGGATGGTGTGGCAATCGGAATAGTTACAAAGCAGGTAGGTGTTTTCCCCCTAAGAAGGCAGGATGTTCGTCTTATGAAGGAGTAAACAAGTCATAATCCGACAATAATATCACCAAAATTCGATCGAATTAAATCATTTTTTTGAAATCATTCAACATTTATTCATTTAAAACATTTTGATTTTTTAAATCATTTTTTTTTATTAAATCATTTTTAACTGCTCTTACTAAAATTACACGTAACATATCTAAAACTTTTCAACATAAAATTTTGAGGTCTTAATATGCTCTCTAATCATGGTTTAGCAAACTCTTATGTGAATTAAAAAAATAATTTAGGTTTATAACTAGCTAGGCCCACCGGGTGGGTTGCAATGGCGGGCGGCGTCTCGGAATGGGATTATTGGATGTCCAAAATTGATTACCTCTTGTATAAAAATATTTCTTTTTTGAATGATGAAAATTGATATAACGAAAGTTAAATTAGAAATTTAACTCTAGAAATTGATACGGGATTCCGGTAGTGATCGGCACATTCTGGTGCCTACTTTATGGTTGTAGTTGATTATTTTATGAAGAAAAGCTATCGCATAAAAAATCTCACGTGGACACCACATGACTTCCTTGTATACCTGTTAAATTACATATACACATTTTTTGCTGCGCTTCATTTAAACTTATTTCATTTGAAAGTGAGATACGATACTCCAATCCTTTAATAAAGTGGACAGTTACACGATTGCTGAAATATTCGTTTTTATTAACATCAAATATTTATACAATTATTAATTCAATAATCTTCCTTGAAGTATTAGGATAGATTAAAAGTCCCTTTATTACTCGTGTTACTAGTTCAGTATTATTCTTACCTTCGCGAGTTGCTGATTAACAAAAGTTTCAGATTTCTGGTGTGTCGTATAAATAAAAGTTAATAATAATTAAACTATTCCGTTTAATGATCTCCTGTATACTGGTTACAAATGTTAATTTCGACCTTACGGCGAAAAATATTCAGTAGATGAATACGAAGGGGAAGAAAATGCTTAGAACAAGGGAAGAATAATAAGATTAAGAGAAGATGGTAAATATAAAGAGGACGAAAATGTTAAGACCAAGGAAAGAATAAAAAGATTAAAGAGAATGATGAATATAAAGAGAACGAAAATTTTAAAACTAGAGAACGTGTACAGAAATTAAGATCAGAAGAGTTATATGGAACCAAAGAGCGATTAAATATTTGGCAACAAAAACAAATAAACGAAATAATGAACTCCGCCTTAGAGAGAATATTGCCCAACAATATCAGAGGAGTAATGAACTAAAAGATAAAACCTTTTTGCAATTTATTAAAGATCGGGCATGTATGCCAGTGACTATGTTGTTCTCGTGAGGGTCTATTTTTCAGTCACTCTGTAGTTACCTTTAATGTAGATAAAATTAAACAGAAATTTCAGAATAATTAAACAAAATTAAACTAGAAAATTAAAAAAAGAATACTATTCTAAATTAAAATTTTTAATTAATATTAAATAATCAGATATTTCACCAATTCTTTTACATATGCACATATGTAATAGTGCCTATTAAATACACATTTTTCAAAGTACGTATCATTTTATTTCACTAATAACAGGATTTTTTTCATATTTATTTTTTATTGTTATTATTGAATAATTATTTATTGTAAAACTTTTTTACAATCGCGGGTTAATAATTATTAATAAATCAATATATTTAATTTAAAAAAAAATGTTAAAAAAATAAATTAAAAAAAAGGTTACAAAAATAAAAAAGGAGAAAATAAAACGATACTAACATCTCAACACTTAATTAGCTTTTATCTAATCATGAACGCAGTGTCGTCAGTAATGCGTACAATTATGGTTTGTTGTAGCTCAAAGCTTGAACTTTACGATTGTACGACCTAATTGTTTATTGTGTTGTGGTAATTGTATTGTCATTTACAGGGAAAAATTTTAAATTGATTATTTATTTAAAATTGCGTTAATATTTCTGTAACTTCATTCAAAATCAATTTTTTTTTCAAATGAAGATATCGTTAGCGTATTACATTACTGTTTTACATGATTCATACTGGTTCAGTTTTAATATTTTATGACTTTGGTAATCATGAAGCGCGTATTTCCATTTGGCTTCTACTACCTTTTTACTTGCGTTAACGAATAGATTATATTGTCCTACATTATATATATATCTGATTCTAGATACCACTTACAATCAGATATTCGTTTTTTTACTTGTAGAAAGTAAGGAAACAATTTTAGTTTCTCCTATTGTGATGTATGATGTTTTTTTAAATTAAAAAAAAAAATGTTAATATATAATTACCATTAAGGAAATGCCTACGTGTAAAAAAAATTCGTTTACAGCTCTTTTATTTTATTGATAGTTTTTCTTTTTTCTCGGGAACTTTTACTTCTATTTTTATTACGATAATTTAAAATTTTCTTTTTAATTTTTACTGTTCCAGTCGAGTAGTAAAAATTTTGAAGATAAAATATATTCTGAAATGTTTTACAGCATGTTTTATTGTTTCAGCTTACGTATTTTAATATTGAACACAACAAAAGAAAGTTATTATTTTGTTTGAGCGACTGTAAATCTTATCGTTCCCTTCCAAGAAAAAACGAAGGGAAACTTATAAAGCAAACACGTGTATATGGCAGAAAAAAAATATTATTCAGTATTTATTAATACTATATTTCTTAAATAAGTATTTTGTTCTTTATTTGACTATTCTCGTTTCTTTCACTGAATTATATAAATAAAGTACCTGATGTTAGTTCGAGGAAATTTTATTTTAAAGAGTTTTAGTACTCTTTATTTTATATTTTTTATTTTTATTATTTGTTCATAACTTTAATAATAAGGAAAATAAAATTAACATTTTTTTAATCCAATAGACAGCTAGCGGTTCTTTTCCAGAAATATTCGCGGTTTCGTCAGCCAAAATGTTGTAAACGCAAGTTTTTTTTAACCCTTGTAACGATGTGTTCTCTATTGTGGCGCCATATAGATCAATTATTTCATTTTGAATATAGATAGATACATATGATTCGTGTTTCGCTCCGTGCTCAAAATGGTCTTTTAGTTGTCAATCATCTGCTTTGATGCGTAAATTGCGTAAGTCAATAAGTACGCCTTCATCCATGGCTGGAAAAAATCACGCAGTTAACGATTGAAGACAGTTTTTCAACCGAGAACGTTTTTGGTTTTTGTTTATTAATTTTCGTGAAGACGGGTGAAGTTGGATGTTCACTGGAATGCCCTCCATGATATATATATTTTGCAGATACCATTGCTGTCTGACGACCTTGAGAGTGTACATGTGCTTTGCAGTAATCATGCATGTCCTTGTACGTAGTGATAAGTCTGATGGAAAAAGAACCCCAAATACCTCTCATCCTTGATTTTTACGGCGGAAACAACACAATATTTAGCATTATTTGAACGAGAGGGTGATTGTACTTCCTTGTCATCATCCTCATCGCCGCTGCTGGTGCTGGTATTTTTTCGTTTTAAATTCACTGCAAAAAAATAAATTTATATTTGACCAAACGTTGATGCGGACGTGGCATCTCGCTACATTGGTTTGCAAGGAAGGTTGTAACTGACATTTTTGTTAAAATTGAGGTCTATGCGGTATATAACTATATTAGTTGAGCTTAATTAAAAATTAATCTTATCATTATAACATAAAAACCTAGGAAAGAATCATCAATAGAAAGTTTATTATCAGACACACAGACATTTTTTAAAAATCACTTTTTTGGACTCGGGACACCAAAACGGATAATACCATATATTCATACCATAATCATAAATTTGAAGGTAATTATATGTTTTCTTTCCTTTATTGACGAATTCAAGAAACGAGCTCATTTTACTGATATAAAAACCGAGCAATTGCCAAAAGCAGTATAGGTAATTAGAGCACGTTTTGAATTGTTTTTAATTGTTAATCAAAACTACTGATTATTTAAAAGTACTTTTCAAAAATTGTAAATTTAAATACGAAAATATTTTGTGTTAAAAGATCCAGAAGAATCTGTAGTGGCATAACATTTGCAAGCATAGAAAGATAACCAAAAAATGAAGAATAACAAATTTTTAGTTGACATGCTTTTAAAGCAAGAGCCGTGCTTATGTAAATTTACGGTAATACATTGCAAGTTAAACAAAAGCACGTAATAAACGTCATTAGGCTACGTACTAAAAAATTTTCTAATAATGGTTGGCAGGTCTCCTGCACGAAAAAACGAACTTTTATAGCCGTAAAAAATTGCTTACACTACTAACACTTTTTTTATGAAAGTAACAACTGCATTGACTAACCAAAAATGCGTGCGTTCTTATATACTTAGTAAATAGCTTCTGGAATATTCCCTTCGTGTCGTGAAATGAAACGAGAGTGACAAAACCATTCTAGAAAAATCTTGCCGCAAGTAAGATGGTATCAGCGAGTAACAATATTCTTAAATCTTCTCACAGATGGTGCGATTCAATATTAGTTTCTTTCAAAATGTTCAATTTAAAATTTTTCAAAAATAATTTATATATTGTATTGATTTATTATTTTATAAAAATATTTTCCATCTTGGAAGGGGAGGCAGCTGCCCCTCTTTGGATACGCCCATGAATTGTACTAGCCCATAGTAGTGTGAATATTAAATATTTTTTAGATATTCATTAAAGAAAAATAAATTCGTCAATTTACTTCATTATATTTCTGTTGCCGTGATGATAGAAGTATAATGGAGTAAAAGGATTAATTTTTAATTCCTTTTACGAAGTAAATGAAGTATTGTAATCGCGAAAAATTTCAGTTTTCAGATTTCAATATATATTTAAAAATATCCATTTTGATCATCCCTGAATCCATTTTGATTAGTTTAGGCGTGATGTTTGTACGTATGTACGTTTCTTGTGTAACTCAAAAACAATTAGCTGTAGGATGTTGAAATTTTGAATTTAGGACGTTGTAACAGCTAGTTGTGAACCTCCCCTTTTGATTGCAATCGACTGACCCAAAACTGTCCAAAAAAGCCCAAAATAAAAAAAAAAACGTAGATTTTGGGCTTTTTCTTAATTGCAGCGATAAGCCCTTATTTGAGAGCTTTTCAACGATTTATCATAAGTGGTACTTATTTTCATTGGTTTCAGAGTTATAGCCAAATAAAATTTTAATTAATGAAATCAGACTTCATCTCCTTTTTTTAACTTTTTTTTAAAATTGAAATATATTGATTTATTAACAGTTATTAATGTCCGATTATACATATTTTACGATAAATAATAACAATAAAAAAAAATCTGAAATTATTAAAGAAATAAAATTTTATGTACTATTCATTTTAAAAACTTGTGTATATGTAATTTAATAGGTGTACAAGGAAGTCATATGGTGTTCACATCAAAGTTTTCTTTAATGAATATCTTTAATTAGCAACTCACCCCCAAGTTAGTACTTCGATCTAGCGATTAAAAACATTTCCTGGGATAACCCGAGTGTGTCCTGAAAATTTGAAAGCAATCGGTTGGTTGGTTCTCGCGTGATGCTGTTGCAAACACATAATCGTTTGCTTTTATCTCTCTCTCTCTCTCTCTCTCTCTATGTGTGGATGTGTGTGCGCGCGCGCGCGCATGTGTGTTTCTGTGTATGATTCGATTTCTCTGTATAACTAAACTTTTTACGTTAATATCAAAATATATTAAAACAAATAACCTGTTCTGTCCGTTCTTTCCAAAAAATATAGAAACCTGTTTGAATTATAAATTTGTTTTCAAATCCACTTTACGTTATTTTGAACATTGCAAATGTGTACTTTTAAGTATAAATGTAAGAATGTATATTAGTTCTAAATATAAAGCACTTTTAATTACAAAACAAAATAACATAAAATAAACATCAATCTGATGAGATAGACGATACTAGTTGTATAAACAATTCTAAATTTGTGTTATAAAAGTTATACATATGCTTTGAAAAACGTAAATAATTATTTAGTGCTTTTTTGTGGTATTTAGAGTTAACAAAATTATTGTTTATATTTTAACACATTGTTCTTAATAATAATAATTTATTAACTTATATTATTCAAGGAAAATTTATTCTAAGATAAAAATAAATATCTCTGAAGATATATTTTGTTTATGAATTTATTAATTTTGAAATATTATCGTTTTTGGTACGTAACCATGAAAATATAATTTTATTTTGTAGTCGTGGAAAAATACTGGGATTTGACACATTTATATTAATTAGCTTAAATAAATTCTTATTCTGTCTTTTATATATAAAATTATTAATTTTTAAATTTTTTTTCAAGAATAAAATATGATTACATCATAGTATTTTTACTTTCCCGTGTACCGCTATAGCAGAATTGTAGCTTTAGAAGGGAAAGTAATGTAATCGGTCCAGTTTGGGTTATATGCGGTTTTCACCGGATCGTGACTTTTTTACACCTAAGAAACCCAAAAAATCGGATGAAAAATTTCCGGATATTCGTATGTACGTGTGTATGTTCGGTGTCGCGCTCTAAATTACCTTATATCACCAGAACTATTCGACCGATATTGTCAAACTTGATCAGATTACTTCTATATATTGGTCATTGATTTCATTAAATTTTCAACTTAAAAGGTCAAGGGGGTGAGGCTGTAGAGCAAGGTCACTCTCAGTAAATCGAAATTTCGCCTTAATTAAGATCTTATTTTTCTTAGGCACATTTGTTAACAATTAAAAAATAATATTAAAAAAACTTTACAAAATCGCATGCTACTCTTCGAAATGCTCTAAATAAACTAGTGGCTGAGAGGGTATACTGAATCACTAGTACCCCTCTCATCACAAGAAGCGCTGGTATAGCACTAACGTACAGCTACTTAGTTGTCTGCTATGTTGTACCGTCACAGGTGAGCGGTAGAAATAAATGAATGAATAATATTTAGTGTAAAAAAGTATTTAAAGTGGCTGCTAGTACTGCCACACCCGCGCGCACTTTAGTTAGAATCATTGAATTAATAAAAAAAAATATTTTATTTAAATAAAATGGTAATTATTTAAAATAAGGTCTCTCTCTCTCACTCTCTCTCTCTCTCTCTCTCTCTCTCTCTCTGTATGTGTGTGTGTGTGTGTGTGTGTGTATGAAATATTTTGAGTGGTGTGATATTGACGTGAAACCTCTTTAAAATCACACAGAAACATACGCGTACCAGAACAGAAATTTGCAACGTAACGAAAAGTTCTATATCGTCCTGCCTTAATAATTCCCCAACTAAATCTCAGAGACGTAAGTGCGGTGTCATTTTGTAATTTACATGGTCAGCTCGCTGATACGACTTTGAGTTTGCGTCACTGCTGAGCGGGTTGACGGGGTTTTAAAGGAAAATTTAAAGAAAATAGTAACCGAAATAACTTTCATAGTTTTTTAATTTATTTTACTTCCTAGGTACGAAAGAAAGAAGTATTGTGATTGCAAGAAATTTTGGTTTTCAGATTTCAACGAAAATATCCATTTTGACTAGTTTCGGCGTGACGTCTGTACGTATGTATCTCGCATAACTCAAAAACGATTAGCCGTGGGATGTTGAGATATTGGATTTAGAACTGTTGTAACATCTAGTTGTGCACCTCACCTTATGAAAAAAGGCAAAAGTCCAAAAAAGCAAAAAATCCAAAAAAAATAATTTTCGACTTTTTTAAATGCAGTAATAAACCCTCATTGAGAAAATTTCAACGATATATCATAAGTGGTACTTATTTTCATTGGTTCCAGAGTTATAGCCAAATAAAATTTTAATTAATGAAATATTTGGGTCTTACAAGGGGAAGGCATATCGGTTCGAATCCGACTTCATATTTATTTATCTATGTATATATATGAAGAATAAATTAAAATATATATACATATTTTTTAATTTAAATAATATTGATATATAAATAATTATTAACCTAATAATAATAATTCAGTAATAACAATAAAACAAATTAGTGAAATATAATTTTATGTACTTTTCATTTTAATTCAAAAATTATTATAGAGGTTAAAATTATTAATAAATCAATATATTTAAATTAAAAAAAAAGTTAAAAAAAATATATGTATATGAAGTCGGATTCGAACCGATGTGTGCATGGTTACGGATCCGACATGTTCTTACTTGCAACACATAACTACTTGAGTGACGTGAAACAAAATTAATCTACGGGTAAACTAATATAAAATGCTGATACAGACACCACAAAAAAAAGTGATGCTATGTGGTGTCCACCATAATGCAATTGTGTAACTGTCCACTTTATTTAATAGAATTAAAGAATTCGTATCTCACTTTCAAATAAAATAAATTTAAGTGAAGTTCAGCAAAAAATGTGTATGTAATTTAATAGACGTAAAAGGAAGTCATATGTTGTCCACATCAATTTCTTTTAATTTAGATCGGATTCTTGAAGAATTCGGGATTTTAAGATTAATATTTTGAAAAGAGATTTTGATTCAGTTTTTTATCATTAATCAAAAATAAATAAATACCGATTTATTTTTCTTTAATACGTAAGTGAAAATTAAAGCAGAATATTATTTGTATTCTGTTTATTTAATCTTTTAAATTATATTTCGTATTTAATACAGTTTCATTAATCTTTTCTTTGTGGTCTAAAGTTGTATATAAATAAAACTAGTCTTCTTTTTTACGTGTTAAAGAAATAGAAAAAGAATTGTTCTGTATTTAGAATAGGACCAAAACCAGGAATTGTGTGATTCATTCTTATTTATGTGTGCAATATTTACAGTTTATACGAGTACGTGTACGGATA
The DNA here is from genome assembly GCF_047948215.1 of Lycorma delicatula. Classification (NCBI taxonomy): domain Eukaryota; kingdom Metazoa; phylum Arthropoda; class Insecta; order Hemiptera; family Fulgoridae; genus Lycorma; species Lycorma delicatula. The sequence goes on along the minus strand of NC_134460.1, from coordinate 54,312,699 downwards.
TTTAACATTCATACGCTGAACTTCTTAGCTTTATGTTTTTATTATCAGTTTTTATTTTTCCTGTTTTAATATATTTTAATGAACTCGGCTATTTAATTGGTGTACAGATTACTTTTTATTTTGGAATCCAGAATAGTTTTTTATAAAACTTTGACACAAAAACTGATAAAGTGTTCTTCTATATGACTTTATCATATATATGATGTTATCAGTCATATGTGTGTTTACAACCGGTAAGTCTCTTACGAACTGTAAGAATTAGTTTAAATATCATCTGATCAGAATACGGTTGTAAAATTCGGCCCGAATTTCAAGATACAGAAAGTGGAGCGCCTCTGAGAAGCGTTCTTCACTTGTTTTTCATATTGTTAATGACCTGCCTCAAAATCTTGAGCTATTCATTTTAATTCTCTTCGCGGATGACAGCTGTGTCTATCTCTGAAGACAAAAGGGATTGAAAATTGTTCGACATCGATTCAAAAAAATTATTCGCTGGGTGGATTGTTACCATTTAATTTTAAATATGGAAAAATCTTTGCATTGCGCTTTTCAGATAGACGTAATATTGCCGATCGTATGAAGAGAATTCCCATTAATGATAACTATAATATGTTCGCAAAGCTAAATTTCTGGGTATTTTATCAGATGACAAGTACCCGTGCGATGATCAAATCGATTTCCTTTAAAAAAAAATCAAAACCAAGCTGCTTTCTTTGATGGAATTAGTGAAATTTTCTTTACCTATTCCAAAACTATTTATTTTTTATGAAGAGTTATTAGAGCTTTCGTTGAAAAAATTAAGCCATTTGAACTGTTTTCTATGCAAATTCATAGTTTCCAAAATGTTAGTTAATCTATTTACTTAAAAACCTTGAGCTATTTGGTCATATATCATTACAGTTTATTAAATAACTCAGCTACATAGTAATACATATTTTTTTTTATTTTTGCATTAAATAATTAAAATTTTGTTCATTATATATATATATTCTACGTTGTAATATTTCTGAATTTAATAAATCATAAGTCATGGGTGACGAAAATAATAAAAATATTCTTTAAGTAAAATAACAATTTCGTTTAGTATTGTGGTATTATCAGATTTTTCCAACTCATTTAATACAACTTTTAAACATTTATTTGTTGTAAGGAAATTACGCTTAATTTCACTGTAAAAAAAAATATATATAAATAAATAAAACTACAGTATAAGTGTAACGTAAAATTTAATTTTATATTGTAAGATGACGCGTCGTTGTATAGTGTGTTAAACGTTAGAAAACTTATTATTTTATGCTTAAATGTTATGTAGCTGATTTAAAAAATGTAAAATTTTACCACAATAACGATGAAACGACCGTAACGTAGAGTCAACTTATGACAACATTAGAAGCGTGTAATTTTACATTTTTCACTGAACGCACAGGCCAGAAACTAATTTTGAAAGAATTTATGTACGTTTCAAAAATTTATTGTCTAGGTTTATTTTCTTTTCTTGCGTTTGAGAACAATATAGATCAGTTTCTATCGATCGGCATAAAAAAAAATATATTATTTTATTGTTTCTAGAAAAAAAAACTACGATTGTTTATACAGATAAATATACAGTAGCACTGAATTTGCCACTCAATTAAATATTGTGTGGGTATTTTACTCCATTATTTGGTAGTTTTAAGAAAGAAAAAACTGAATGAGAAAAAAAGGAGTATAATGAAGAATTTAATATTAGTATAATAAACATAATACACCAGAAATTACAATATTTGAGATTTTATTAATAAAATTACAAAGAGTAGACGAGTAGTAGAGAGAGTAAAAGGTAGAGATCAAAAGCTTACCGGTACAAGAAAGGAGAGCTCTTATAAATAAAAATCTATTAGTATCAAATATATACCTAAAAATGAGCTATTTTTAAAAGTTACTTGTGTGGGACGTGTATCATTTATGAAGGAGACAGGAAAAGAATACAGTCCTTTAAAATGTGGTACTACAGTAGAATGTTGAAAATTAAATAAAGTACTGAAAAGCTAGTCAAAGGCTGAAGACAGGTAAAGACAATTACCGGGCACAAAATTAAATTTTGATAGACATTTACTGTAATAAATTTTCTCTTATTTTATAAACCAATTGAATTATTAAGGAGTTTAAATTTGCTATTTACAAAGACTTATAAGAGATTTATAATTTTTTTTTTTAATTTTCATTTATAAAATACTTAAATAGATAAATGAAAAAAAATGATTACAAAAGATATTGAAATTAGAAAATATGCTAATTCATATTTTGAATTAATTACTTGTAGTTCCCCCGAAATATCTCTTGTAGTTTGACATTAAATTATAATATCTGTTACAAATTAAATCTAAATTATGTCTAAAATTTGTCAACAGTTGACTTCGTAAACTTCATGTTGTTTTTTTTTTAAAGGAAATATTTTATAAGAGAAATATCAATTAAAAGAAAACCAAAAAAATAAAAATGCAGAAACATAAATTAACGATTGGTTTCAGGACTCATTAACGTAAACCGAAAACTTCGAATCGTCTTTCACAGGTTAATGAAGCTCAAAAGAATCGATGTTTAAAAATTATATATTTTTTATATTTAGATTTCTAAATTATTCCTACTAAAGAGTAGGGAATAATGTAATATTATTTATAATAATATTTATTTTATACTTTTAAAAGAAATTATTTTTATTTAAGTTTAATAATATTTGAAATTATCAAATTAGTTATTTATTTATTTTAAAATAAATTATAAACAATAAATTATTGTTGTTTTCAAAATAATTGACCGCGAAGTAAAGAATGATGAAGGATGAGGAGTGGGATTGAAGGAGAGGGTAATGTAGGAAAGTGAGAAGATGCGATAAGGAAGGAGACGAAGAGCTAAGGGCCAATATCCATTGTAGGCGACTTAGCGTTTACTTAGATATTATTGTACTGCTATTTATAAAGTACGAAATGAAATCTTAAGACGAATCTAGGAGAGAAGAGAAATTGATGGACTAAATTATTCATTCATTAAGATATCCAGGTTTTGTTATTTTGGTAATTGAAGTGAGTAGCGGGAAAAAAAATGAAAAAAGATTTAAAAGATCAAATAATTGATGAATTCAAAAAAATATTTGGTTGTCTTTGATATTGTTTGGTGTTTAGGTATACAAGATATCTCTAGCATTTACTATCCCGTACCAGCAGAGAAGCAGCACGAAGGGCAGCTAGAATGAAGAAGTTTCCTAACTTCTCCTAACCAATTATCCACTTTCGTTTCTTAACTTACAATTTTACTTCAGTCAGCACACGTGACTCCCTCCCTCCGGAGAAGGGAGCGCATTACTTCCTCCAAACACTAGGGCCCCGGAAGGCGTATTCCTACTAGTCCGAAAGGTGCTAGCACCAAAAGGACTTCAGCTAATGGACTGAAGGGGAATTACGCCGGGAGTACGAGACTCGTATGCGCCTAGTCTTCCACGATCAGCCCTGGTTATTATTCGCATTGGTCTAAAGGACCGGAACGCACATGCTTTATGTTTTCTAAACCGATTTCTTTTCCTATTTCTCATTGCAAACTTAAATTATAATTAAGGTGATGTTATGATCTGACAAAAAGTACAAAGTCGTCTGCAAATGTGACTAATGATACGACCACCCTTTCTAAACGCCAGCTATCTCGTAAAACTTTTCACCTTTGTACTGCAAAATTTCATAATTCCAAGCGACAGTATATTAAAGAAATAAGAAGAAAATATAACCCACTTTTTTTACTCCCACGAAAAGAATGAAACAGGGGGGGTGCCACATTTCCTATTCTAACATAGCTTCTACAATTCCTGCACAACTCTTTATAGTTCTGGTAAGATGAACTGACACATTGTTTTTCTCTAGCTTTTCTAACCGTAGGAGTATCGCATTAATCAGTGTATATGACAAAATTTATCCAAGAATACTATTTAACAGACTCCCGAATAATATAGAATACCAGATGGATTATCAATGAAGTATCCGTCCGCAACGTCAGACTAGGATTTAATTGACCTAATTAAAGCGTTTGTCCATGTACCATGAAAGGTATTATACAAAGAAAAAGCCATGACATCATCTATCACAGATAAATTTTATGGACTTATATTTAATTTTACATAAAAATATAAAATAAAAGTAGCTTAGAAGGGGCATTAACTTACGTGATCCGTATTACATAATTATTCGTATTATAATGTTGATGCTACTCGTGCTATAACTTGGCGTGTTAATCATTGAAGAAATTGTATCGTGTTAAAACCACCAATCGTTTATACGTAAAACGTATTTCTTATCTTTATATCACTTCGTTCTTAGTCTATTATTTCCGGTATAGAAAGCAAAAAGTGATGGTTTATGAGTATAACTTTTGAAAGTCGGGTTAAACGATCGTGGAATAAAAAAGCATGTTAAGTTCACACCATGATTCATCTAAACCCTGTTTGCAATCCTTTGAAATACAAAGTCGATTAAACGATTTTTGAAATAAATATAACGTTTTACGTATTCAGTTATAACTGGTATTCTACGGTAATTTCGTGAAGTCGCCGGTTTATTTTGTAATATATTTTAATTCAGAATAAAATGAAGACGGCGAGGGATCTAGTAGTAGATTTAAAATAAAACGATGCACGAATGATTGCAATTTATTGTTTCGTATAGAATTACTATTATATTGTAATACGAGTATATATTGCTGCTGTACATTATTTATTTTTTTAATTTTATTTTAAATGTAGGTCCTTGTTGTCATTTTATTTTTCCTTTTGGATATCCTTCTGATATTAATTTTATTAAATGGTTTTCTGTTAGTGTATTTCTTAGATTCTATGTTTGTTACTTTTTATTATTTTTGCAATATTTTATCAATTTATTAAATTGCTAAAGCAGTTTTTTTTTCTTGAGTATGGTTAATGAAAATTAGGTAATGGTCAAGGTACTAGATCGTGGATACCGGTGTTCTTTGGCGGTTGGGTTTCAATTAACCACACATCTCAGGAATAGTCGAACTGAGAATGTACAAGACTACAATTCATTTAAACTCATACATATCATCCTCATTCATCCTCTGAAGAATTATCTAAACGGTAGTTACCGGAGGCTAAACAGGAAAAGGAAAAGGTAATGGTCAAGGACCCACCGGGTTGGTCTAGTGGTGAACGCGTCTTCCCAAATCAGCTGATTTGGAAGTCGAGAGTTCCAGCGTTCAAGTCCTAGTAAAGCCAACTATTTTTACACGGACTTGAATACTAGATCGTGGATACCGGTGTTCTTTGGTAGTTGGGTTTCAATTAACCACACATCTCAGGTATGGTCGAACTGAGAATGTACAAGACTACACTTCATTCACACTCATACATATCATCCTCACTCATCCTCTGAAGTATTATCTAAACGGTAGTTACCGGAGGCTAAACAGGAAAAGGAAAGGTAATGGTCAAGGAACTAAACTGAGATATTACTAGCCCGCCGGTCGGATTTGACTTTGCACCTCAAACACCCAGAATAGGATCCTCCAGGCTCGGCTATGCCGTCCCTGGGTCCCCACCCTGGGAGTCTGGACTCTGTCTTTACGCCAACGCCTCTTAACGGGGACACCTCGAGCGGGGCATCCCCGCCGAGACTCGGTCTTCTTCGCTCGGGGGATTCGACAGTCCCCGTGCCTCATCGCTATCATCCACCCGTGCAAACACGAGCGAACGGCAGCTTCGTAGAGGGCTGTCCCTTATCCCCGAGCTCCCTGATCCTTTTCCTGAAGAACCCGCTTCACGAATCCTGCGATGGTATCAAAATTCTTGGAGCTCCGCAACATGGTGTCGATGATGTTCTCCGCGCTGAGCGATCCGGTAATAGCCGAGCAAGTTGGGCAGTATTCTTCCTACTGCGAGCACCAGAACACCTCGTGTTTCGGGGTATCCGGGTCGCCACAGTAAGGGCAATAGGGATCATGAGTCCTCCTCCTCACGGCTCTATATCCGCGATAAGGCGGTGCGTCCACCTACCTTTGGCGGACGCATCCCACCTAGGTTGCCAATCCCAAAACAGAACCGCATGTATGTCCCCCCCGGGCATTCCGAGTGGTCCAACACTCGAGCCTCTGTCAACTGCTGAAGAAGTGGCTGCCCTGTGATCACCAGCCCCGCCTAAGTTGATACCGAGGCATATGCCGGTGCTACCTTGAAGGCCATGCGACGATATACCCCCTCTAGCATCCTCCTTTTGCGTCTCACGGCCATGGCCCTCTTCCACGCCGGAACGCCATAGAGAAATGTTGCATTGATCACGTGTGCATACTGCCTTCTTTTCGATTCTCGTGGTCTGCCGATGTTAGATAGCAACCTAGCCAGATGCTGCACCATTCCTCCCACATTCTTGCTAACCTCTTTCACGTTATCGCGTGTGGTGCAGCCAGTAAATTAGAAATGTTTATGATAATCCTCGCAATTGAGTATTACGTTCGATTTGTTGCTATGCACGGAATGCGACAATGGTCGCATGTGAAAAAAGTTTCACATGTTTAGCATACGACAATCTCCATCTTCTTACAGTTCCAGCAATATTTTGGTCATCCCGTGCCGTAAGGGTTGGTCTTACCAAAAATTATTTCAGACAAAAGTTTTAGGTAATGTTTAGAGAAATAATGACCACTTTAAACCGATTCGATAATGTGCCTATTAAGGGAGGTATGATTTTTTTGTCTTCAAACCCCATTTTTTCCACCTCCTGGGGCAATGGTTGGTGATATCAAAAACCTCTACTTAAATAAGTTTTAGGGCCTTATCTAAAGAATAGCAGGAACTTTAACGAATTCGATATTTTACCTAATAACAAAGTTATAGGGATTTTTTTTTTTTAGAAAATGCCACTTCCATTTCCACCCCCGTAGTCCGATTTTGCCCATTAACAAACTCGACCGAGATTTTGGGTCGTTATATTTTATGTATAATTGCAAATGTGACTGGCGCAAAATTACGGCAGTTATCGTGTCCACTGAAAGTGAAATATATGTGGTTTAATATGTATGTGGTTTTGAGGGCTGGGGAATGTGAAAAGCGAAGATGTTGAAATTTTCCGGAAGTCGAATCATGGTACCCATTACATTAGGTAGCTTTCTTATGAAATCTGCCTAAAAACGAATAATGACGTTTATTTATAAAATGACTTTTCACTGCTTTTATAACTTAACTTCAGTTGGAATTTTGCACCTAGAGAAAAAGGAAAGAAAGAACTTACGATTCAGAAAAACTATTTTTGTAATATCTTATGAATACAATTATTAAGAGGCCGTTTAAGTATCGATCATATAAAATAAAAACCTTTTACATATTTATCGTCAATGATTATAAAAAAACTGGAAAACATATTTAATTATAAAACACCAAAAACAAAAAACAAATCTTTAAAATGTATGAATTAAAAAAGGAAAAGAAAACACGTAACCTTGTTTATTATTACTTGGTCATTAAGATTTAAAAAAATAAAAATCCGGCTTTTTAACATTAGTACAAAATAAAAGTTCGAAAATATTCATTGCTTTTATTGCAACGAATATTTTTCGTTTGCCATAAATAGTTTGGGAACTTTTCACGAGCTAGTTGCGCTCGAACTCCTCTAATTCGTTGTCGCTGTGGAACCGATATCCCTCCCACTGCCGCCTTCAATGGCCAAACAAGAAAGAATCGCAGGAAAATCAGGACTCTACGGGGGATATTTTGATTTCTCATAAATTTCGCCCAGTTTATCTCTAGGCCTGGTGTTGTCGTGGAGGAAAATCACATGTTTGTCGGCGACTTTTGCTCCTGTAGGCGGCTTTACTTTGTCCGATAGCTGGCAGTAATACTCAGAAAAGTGCGACTTTCGTGGAGAAAATCGACGAGCGATACACCTTTCCAGTTCAAAAATACAGTTGCGAGGTCTTTTCTAGCTGACAGACGTGTTTTTCTTCTATAGGGCAAGGCTCCTTTAATCCTGCGACACATCATATTTGCCGACTTCGAATCTTTTGCAAAATTTCTGTTGGACTTGTTTCTGATTTTTGGGTCAAACGTTTTGGAATTCACCTCGTCCATCTTCCGATTTTGCGGAACACCAGGAGCTTTGTGATAATGGAATGGCTATTTCCATGACCCAATTCCAAAGAGTTTTTTCAATTGTAAGTTGCCTATCGTCTTCAATCAGGTCACGTATCGATCGATTGTGATCTATCACTTTTATCCTTGAATGCCTATTATGATAATTATTTTCTACAGTTTAACTTCACGAAATACGTTGCGCAGCCGACGGTAAAATCTCCTGCTGTGAGATGATGCAGTTGCCATATGCGATTGCCGAGGCGGCTGAGCGTCTGTTCTCTCTCCACATCGCCGATAATATTCCTCCCAGTCAGACCACTTAATGCCGCACGTGTTCCGTGAAGATAAATTCCGTCCATATTTGACTGATCCTCGTATTGTTTGATTTGCTCTAAGGCTTTTTTATTTACATTTATATTTAGTTTTACCGTTTTCATTGTAACTGGTGGTTTTTTAATAATGAAATGCACATTTATCACCTGGGTTTATCACTTCACATAAATTGCTTTTGATCTAACCCCTTTACTATTTTATTCCATTAAGCATTTAGCATAATTATTCATATGATGAAAATTTTATAAAAAAAAAGTTTGGTTTAATGACATTATTAAAAAAATAAATTCGGCTTTAAGACTTAATTTCTAGAAAATTTCGTGTACGAATACTAGCGTTAACCGGTATACAATTTTTTTACAGTCTTAACAGATTTTGAAGAAAACAAAAAATAAATTTCAACTTTTAAAAATATTGTTTTATTTTTTGTACGAAGTAAAGGAAGTATTGCGATCGCCAAAAATTTCGGTTTTCAGATTTTAACGGAAATATCCATTTTGATCATCCCTGTATCCATTTTGACTAGTTTCGACGTGACCTTTGTACGTACATATCTCGGATAACTTAAAAAGGATTAGCCATAGGATGATGAAATTTTGGATTTAGCACTGTTGTAACATCTAGTTGGGCACTTCGCCTTTTGATTCCAATCGACCAAACCAAAAGTGTCCAAAAAACAAAAAACAAAAAAATGGATTTTGGACTTATTCTTAACTGCAGTAATAAGTCCTCATTGAGAGCTTTTCAACATTATATCATAAGTGGTACTTATTTTCATTCGTTCCAGAGTTTTAGCGAAATAAACTTTAGATTAATGAAATATTTGGATTCTTACAAGGGGAATAATGCACATCGGTTCAATCGGTATTCTCCTTTTTTCTTTAACTTTTTGTTTTTAATTTAAATATATTGATTTATTAATAATTACTAACCTCTGATGTAAAAAAAGTTTTACAAAAAATAATAATTCAATAGTAACAATAAAAAAAAAATATATGGAAAAATATCAGAAGTTATTAATGAAATAAAATTTTATGTACTTTTCATTAAAAAAAAAAAAGAGTATATGTAATTTAATAGGCGTACAAGGAAGTCATGTAGTATCCACATCAGATTTTTTAAAACAGCAGCGAAATGTTGTGGGGATATTTAAATAGCAAAATACACAAAGTTATCTGCTCTTTGATGAAAGTATTTATCTGAAAAAAATTGTTTAAATGTTTTTTACTTAATTTATTGCAAAACAAATATGCCAAGGTGATATTTTTGTCAGAGATTACACAGTCATTTCGGTCAAGTAAATTTATTAAAAATATTTATATTTTTAACATTAAAACAAAGTATTTTACAGCAAATTACAATTTTACACATTTTTTCCCCAAGTTATTAATAACCATTTACAAAGTGTAGCCATTTATGAATATTCCTTTCGCAGCATATATTACAATTTATATTGATAGATTTTTATTTGAAGGTATAACATCCTTAGGCGTTATACTGAATATTTCTAATAATATAGATTAATTTATTCTTGAATTAAATGTAATTTCACAAATTTTTACTAACGTACGCATACATTTCTTCATTTTTGATATTGTAAAAAAACTTTTTGACTTCAAAAAGTACGAAAAAATTTGAAGTAAAATTGTATTTTATTTGTTGAAATCAGAATTAAAAATAAAATTTACTAATGATTATTTTTAAATTAGCAAATAAAAAAGCTGAAACTTAAAGAAATGAACAGATTATTTTTTTTTTTTTTAATTTTTAGTCTGCTTTTTAAGTTCGTTTTATTTTTAAGTTTACTTCGTTTTTATTTAAGAAATTAATAGATCTATGAAGTGCGTTCGCCCTTACGAACCAAGCCGTTCGTCACAAAGTTAAAAGTTGAGAAACCTGAGTATTAATTAAATAATAGAAAAGGGATTTCAAGAAAACAACCTTAAGAAACCACTACTGAACGTGAGCTAAGCCTTTCTGTAATGAGGGATTTTAATTATTCATAAAATTTCATAAGATTTCATAAAATTAATTTTTAATGAAACTAAATTAATTTTTTTAAATTTTAATTTTCAAGATTGTAAATCCATCTGTTCTATGTACTATTTACGTAGACAACATGAGAACGTTTTAAAAAGAGGGAGTGGAATTCGACTTTAGAATTTTAACGTTGTTTTTGTATTTTTTGTAATTCCTGATTCTTTTGCTTTTTCAGTTTGTGGCTGTTATTAAAAATGTTATATAATGTAACTGTCGAGCCAGGGGATCAAATGGAATTCAATTTTTTTTTTAGCGATTATACCTTAATACAGTAAATTGTTGATAATAAAAATACCATTTGGTCAAAGGATCAACTGCGATCGAACATTTTTTACTAAAAAAAATGTTTATTTTTTTCTCAATTATACGTTTAACATGGCATCATTTTTAAGGTCCAAACGTCATTTGATCGTTTGGGGGTCAATCGACCAAATATATTTTTTACTGATTTTTATATTTATCACAATTTCCTTTAATTATTGCATAATTAAGTCCTTGTTATTTAATAACACTTTTTATTACGTGTTTGAAATAAAAAATCTACGTAAAGTAATTCCAGGCGTATTATGCAACTCTACCAGATTTTTAAAAAAATGTTATTTAATTATTAATTAATGATTAATTCATATAGGATTCAGCGAAACTGTATCGTAGAGTACTGTACTGCTTGCATAATTCATTAAATTAAAAATTTTGTTTTTAATAAATTATATTTTGACAGATTTAATAATATTTATTTTCATTCGCAATATAAAATAAATTTATTTTTATTTTTAGAAGATAAAACGTTAGAAGATTTTCGGTATTATTTATTAGGATATTTTATTATTAGTTGTATTTATCATTGTATATGATGAAGATTTTAATGGTAGCATCAAACCACAAACGTAAAGTTTTAACGACGTAATTTCATAACAACAATAACACATCTCAAACTTTTTACACATATTTCTATGTGAATTTTTATTACATTTTATAGCTCCATTAAATTTTTATTAAAAAGGTTATATTAAACAATTTTATCAGAATATTTCTTTATGACGTCACCAAATTAAATATATTATTTTATCCAATTATATTTCGGTTGTAAACTCTTATAATAGCTGTTATTTATGTTGAGAATTATAGTTCACGTGTAAACCAACCTTTTTTTTTAAATCTAAGCTGTCTTGGTTTAAATCGGCTAAATATGGGTTTTTTATTTGTATTTTAGAAGATATAAAAGGTGGCCTGACATTACATAAGTAGCTCTTCGCTTAGAAGGGTTATTATTCAGTCATCAGGAAGGACGGATCCGTAACAGAATCTCTTTAATTCACACATCGGATAAACTGGCTCTACAAGTACCCGCATAAGTATAATGTATCTAACTGCGATTGAGTACACGCATAAATTTCAGTTTGAGGAAAAAGGGATCAGGGACGAAGGAAACAGCTGTAAAATAGAAAGGTCAAACTACTAAGGCCGGAGCTGCGGTACGGGATAAAATAGCATTAAGTTGTTAGAGGATAGTTTTCAAGTCTTCCAGGGCTGTTATTAAAAATGTAATATAAGGTAACCGTCAAGCCAGGGGATCAAATGAAATTCATTTTTTTTTTTAGCGATTATACGTGGCATCACGTATACACATGGCATCATTTTTCACATGGCTAACATGGCATCATGGCATCATTTTTAATGAGCGAACAAATATGTGTCTCCAAGATGGGTAAATTTTATTACTAATAAATAATTTTGTGTTGAAAAATTTTAATTACGTTTTATAAAAATTATTTTTTCTCCAACGAAAAAGAAACACAGTTCCTAAAGAAATACTCTCGTCCATCCTTGGAATCGTGTGGAATTTGGAAGTATTGAACTTAAAATCATTCAGCTAGACTTTCATTCAGTTTCAAATAGGTTTAAATCCTCTTTTATTTATTCCCGGCATCCGCTGCCGTTTCAAATCTTCAAAAATCATCTTTTGGGTATTATTCTTTTAAAGCGATCTATAAATTCTACCGATATATTGGGAGTATAATTCAAGGAAAATGTAACAGTCTTAAAAAAAGATGATAAAACAACCCGAGTATAACTCGGGGTTATTTATTATCGGTAATAGAGCTCTTTCTTCAGGCTACATAGCCTGGAGATCAGCGATCTAATGAGCAACGAGAAGTAATCCCAATGAACCCTTCAGAAAGTAAATCATGAAATACGTTGCAGGTTTGGAAATATAAAGGGAGTTCTACCATATAGTTTAATATTGGTAGCGTTGTTTATGCGGTTAGAATTTTAATTTTTCTACTGGCTAGGAGAAGAGAGAATTTAGAATTTTTCTACTATAAGAGAACCAGTTAAAAATGCTTAATTTAGTAGATTAATAATATCCACCCGACTTGGCTGTAATAAGCAACTGATTTTAATTAATAGAGTTAAAGCGACTGATGTAATATTGATCGTTTTTGTGTGCCGTTGGGTGTTAGATGAGCTGTTATTTCAATCTTCCACAATTACACGCTTGTTATGTACTGTTCAGAGTTTTTAATTTTTAGAGTACAGAAATGGTATATGTCTGTAACAAACTGATTGTGTCCTTTTATTTCTATTAACTATTTTCATACTGTGTTCGTAAAACACCGAAAATATACACAAGAAGTAATGTGTTATATACAGAAAAAATGGAGGTCATCAGACGTGTTTACATTAAACTACATATAACATTTAAGGAAGCAAAAATAAATATTTATTTTCCAGATCAGGGAAGTTTGGAATCTGTAAAGTACACAGTTAGCCCTTTCCTTAAAGAACATCTCTTATGTTAATCTTCTAATCCTTTATGATATTCGGCAATGCTAAATGATTAGAAAAAAATAACTACCGCTGATGTAACGGTAAAAAAAGAGGGTCGTAGAAGATGAAAAGAAAACAAAATATCTGTCAATGATGCTACTGAACTTACCAGATATTTACATTAAGCTTAAAATCTAACCTTTTCTCTTGCGGTGAGATGAAAATTTCTAGTACCGCTTTACTTACCCACCGGGTTGGTCTAGTGGTGAACGCGTCTTCCCAAAATCAGCTGATTTGGAAGTCAAGAGTTGCAACGTTCAAGTCCTAGTAAAGCCAGTTATTTTTACACGTATTTGAATACTAGTTCGTAGATACCGGTCTTCTTTGGTGGTTGGGTTTCAATTAACCACACATCTCAGGAATGGTCGAACTGAGAATGTACAAGACTAAATTTCATTCACACTCATACATATCATCCTCTGAAGAATTATCTAAACAGTAGTTACCGGAGGCTAAACAGGAAAAAGAAAGAAAAAATATTTCTTTACTTAAAGTATTTCTTTACCAAAAACAAAATAATAGTAAACCTAGAAATATATACCTTAAATAAATGAGGTTATACAAATTAACACAAAATCAGTTCTGTGTTAAAGTAATTTATCTTATCAATTTATATTAAATGATGAAACATTGTTAAAAACCCTGATTGATAAAATTTTCAGTTTTCACAAAACTGAGTTTAAAAGGAAAACAAAATTCAACCTCTTTGTGATGAAAGTCTAAAACAATTTCAAAATTAACAAATATATCTTACTAGCAGATCCGGGAGTGCTTCGCTATTGCTAGATTTGAGTGTGTGTATAGATTAAATGAACAGAATTGAAAGTTTGTTATTACGGTACCTTTCACTTTATAAAAGTCACATTGTAAATAAATCCAATTGTCAAAACAGCACTACCTATCGAATTTAATTCAAACTACTCTTTATACACAGTAGTCGGTTCAAAATACCCCTCAGATCATGTAAAATGTTAAAGGTCGAACAGACCTAAAACTGTAAAACCTGCCCCACAGAAATTTTTAATCCAACATCGAGGTCGCAAACAAATCTATCAATAAGAACTCTTCAGATTTGTAACGCTGTTATCCCTAAGGTATCTAAATCTTAAAATCAAAATAAAGGATCAAAAATACATAGATAAATGTAAAAAAAAATAAAGATTAAAATTTTATCTGTCACCCCAACAAAATTTTATTTATAAAAAATGAAAAAATAAACTAAAAAAAATTTATAAAAAAAAAATAAAGATCAATAGGGTCTTATCCTCCCTCTTCAGAAATCAAGCCTTTTAACTAAATAAAATTCAAATTAAATTAAAAAAATAAAGTATAATTTTCGTCAAACCATTCATTCCAGACGTCGATTAAAAGACTAATTATTATGCTACCTTAGCACAGTCAAAATACTGCGGCTATTTAAAATTATTGAGCAGTCCAAACCTTCCATAAACTACTAAAGGCGAAATTATTTTTTGCCTAATTCATATTTAAAATTTTTAAATCTACTAATTTAATGATAATTAATAATAAAACAATTAATTTAAATCCAATAAAAAAATAAATTAATAAAAAAAGAATAATTAATCTACAACGAACTTTAAATGATAAAAGACATTAATCCAACAAAAAAACAAAAAATAAATAAATTATAAAAAAAAGAACTTATCCACCTTAATTTAAAATTTCAAAATGAAAAAAAATAAAAGAAATTCTTGATTAATTCAAATAACCAGATAAATTAACTTTCTACTACCTATCTTTCTTTCTACTGATCAGATTGAGATTGGGATTTCAATAGCTTTAAACCTTCTCCGGGCAATGCGGACTATTTTGCATAAATCCGCGCGTAAATCGGTCCAGTAGTTTTTTAGTCTATAGCAAATACATATACGAACATTCTCTTTATTTATATATCAATATATATATTTCTTATATTTTTTATTATATTTCTTAAATATATATATATATATATATATATATATATTTAAGAAAGTTTTTTTGTATATTTGTTTGTTTCGTAAATATCTCGACTCCGGCGCCACCTAGCGGGTATAAATTTTGCAAAAAGTTTTTTTTTCACGTAACTAATACGTATATATTCTGAATATGAGCCAAATCGGACCACAAATACAATTTTTCGAAATATCTCGACTCCAGCGCCATCTAGCGGGTCCAACCTAATTCAGAAACCTTGGAGGGCGTGCTTCATTTTCTCTCTGATCGTTATATTGTATTTTTCAGTAAAAATGCATATCTTAGGAACGATTGATATATTTTAATGAAATTTGGCGTACATGTCCCCAACAACAACTTCAAAATAATTCAGTTAGAAAATTTCAAAATGGTAGCCATTTAAATTTTTTAATCATTAATAGATCCGTAAATATTAGTTCGTTTATGTTTTGTTTGATACAATTTTAAGCCTTTTTTGTGAAAAAAATGATAACTCGCTTATTGAAATCGGTCGGTAAACATCCGCGATACGGCTGAAATTATAAAGATGGATCGCAAAAATTATGTAGTCTTAGAATTTTGTGCAGTGTTATTTTATTCACAATAAAAGTGTTAACGTTTTCTTTTAACTTAATAAAAACATAATTCGATAAAAATAATACTTAGGGATTTATTAATTATTAAAACATTTAAATGGATTTCATTTTGAAATTTTCTAGCTTATTTATTTTGTTGAATTTGTTGTTGACAGTACATGTATGCGAAATATCACTGGATTATATCAACACGGTCGTAAGATTTTTATTAAATAACCACAAAATGGTGGAAGGAGGGAAAATGAAACGAGATAGGATATTATGTATATGAAATGAATTGTTTGTTTTGATGTCCTGAATCGGTTTCATAAGTTTGGTAACACCTCATGCGACACTGTACTAAAAACTACAGAGATAAGTACCTCTATAGGCGAACATGTGATGAAGTATCTATAATAATGATATATAAATAAAAAAAAAGGTAAAGCCTCCGTCATAAATTAATATTTTTGTTTATATATTAAATTTATTCCGGTCAATTTTCATTTACAAAATAATGTGTAGAGGTTATGTAAACGAAAGTTATACAAGGGAATAAAATAATCTAGTCTTAATTATTGTGTTTATTTAACAGTTCAGCTTGTTATATTTTATCGTTTGTTTATTAAAAGACAAACAGTTGTATGTGTTACAGAAATACAAAGTGAAACGTAAGAATAAATATTAACAATAACAATTAAACAAACAAGGTATAAAGCCTCCAAATAAATATTTTTTTAATACGTTTCTCTTAATATTTTTTAAAATCTTTTTAAAACCGAATTTTATGATTTTTAGTTCTGTCCGTTCCTAAGACATAAAGCCATATAAAGATAATCGGATATTTTATACAGAGAGTTCAACTTAAAAGAGGCCCCACTAGTTTATACTAAATGCATATTTTAGTTAAAATGCATATATTGATGTGAGATGGGTAAAAATGATGCCGATGTTGTTACGACTGCAGCTGGAGTGGGGAGGACTATTTATTTCTTGCACATTTGAGTATTGCCAGTTTGTGGTGTCGAGCATTGGCGTTGAACAAGGTTGCGTAATCGTGTATTGTTGTTTGTTAACACTCGGTGTTGAAAAACGCGTATTCGTGATGGATACTTATTTAGAGACGAAATTTCATGTTGTGTGTAGACGAAACTTCAGGGAGAAATTTGAAAAGGAAGCACCAGTGAAAAGTGTTATTCAGAAGTTAGTTAAAAAATTTCAAGAAACAGGTTTGGTGTTAGATCAGGATCGCGCCCATCATAGGTTAGTTTTAACGACGCAGGTTAGTACAGGACATTAAAGCGGCGATTGCAAGATCTCCTCGTAAATCTTTACGAAGACTAAGCCGGGAAAAGAACATTTCACTACGTTCAGCCCATACTGCAGCGAGCAGAATGCTGGAATGTTATCCGTATCGATTGCAGGTTTTCCATGAACTAACTAATGCCGATTACGCTAAAAGATTCATTAATGTTAAAGGTTCAAGAACTTCGTATGAGACATTAGAATTTTAGATCAAATGTTTTTCAGATGAAGCGTGGTTTCACATCGATGGGTATGTTAATAGTCAGAACTACCGGACTTGGGCATTGAAAACCCGCACATTTTCGTTGAATCCTCATCTCTTTGTTTAGTCTATAAATAATAATTTATTGACAAACGTTTACATAATAATTTACTGGTGTTGAAAATGATGTTCATCCACTTCTATGCACTTGTCAACATGTTTGGTCTACTCTTGTTAGCTATAACCTCTATATTTCCTGAACGGCATCGGTAATGTTTGTCTTCAATTTCTGCAGGGTGTGTGATTACTCCTGTAAACAATTTAAGTAATTCCACAGAAAGAAGTTTGAACTAGTCAGATCAGGGAATCTTATAGGTTATAGCTACACCCACAACAAATAGGCGTATGGTGTGCGGTTTCAAGGTGACGGATAAACAGGACCATTGTTTTGTTTTGTACAATCTGTGCATGCTGCTGCCTACCAAAAAAATATCCAACAGTCATAGCCTTAGTGCAAGAGCTTGAGCGTGACTGCTGGTTGCAATAAGACAGCCACTCGCCGTACAGCTACTATGGAAATGCTATAGAATTTTTTCGGTGGAAATATCATAACTAAAAGATTTTGGCCACCAAGATTCCCTGATCTGAGTAGTCCAGACTTCTTTTTGTGGAATTACTTAAAAGTAATTGTTTACAGGAACAATCGCACATCCTACAGGAATTGAAGACATTAACGATGCCGTTCAGGAAATATACAGATTATAGCTAACAAGAGTAGCTAGGAACACGGCCAAACGTGTTGACAAGTGGATAGAAGTGGATGGGCATCATTTTCAATACCGGTAAATTATTATGTAAATATTTGTCAATAAACTTATTTAAATAACTTAATTATTGACTTAATTGATTAATTGACTTAATTAAGTCAATTAACTTAATTATTTATAGACTAAACTAAGTGATGAGGCTTCTTTTAAAAGTTTAACATCTTTATAAACACACGCATTTAGAACTTCTAACCGGTATTTGAACTCAGGATTGTTTTGCACGAGAAGTAGAAAAATCACGTGCAGAAGTAGGCCTTTTTTAATGATGTAATACTTCTCTTCTGTTTTATGTCTTATAATAGCCAGGAAGTAAATGTTTATAATGAGTTTTTGTCATACAGCTTTGTTAATTAATTAAAAAAAATATGGAAGAAAACCAACTGAACAAACTTATAAAATCTATAGAGGGATGGCGATCATAAATATATAACAATAACAGTGACTAAAAAAAGGTTGCTTATGTTGTGAATTTTGAAGATCAAGTTCTGCATTAACTCGAGTTGTGTTATTTTACCTATCGAATAGGTCATGCAGTAAGAAAAGGGAGGTGTAACGAAGAGAAAACACAGCGATGAAGAGAGAAAGAAAGATTTGACTGATAAAGATAGTATGATAAAGAGAAGTGAAGAGGTGATCTAAGTTTAGTGTTGCCAAGCTGACTCAGTATGTTTCATCTAAGCGTTCCAGACCGAAATATTCACTGTAAATAAAGTGGTTTAAAGCAAGAACATAGTAAGCAACTCTCAGAATATACTGCTACTTTATTACTTGACAAAAAATTGAGAATTATTTTATGTAAGTTTACTTCTCAATTAAAAAAAAAAAAACAAACCATTTTTGTGTTTATTGATACTTTTTTTTAATGATATAAAAAGAAATTGCAATATTAGTATTAATTTTTTATTTTTATTATCAATTTCTACTGGAATAACTTTTTTATTTTTGTGCATGATGCAATAAAAAAACTATTACTTTTTCAAAGTAAACGTGTTTTGAAAAATTCAAGAACGAATTTCTAAGATATTGTACCTATAATTTTAATTAAATTTATTTTTTTTATGTGATATAATAAAATTTGGATAATATTTTTGGCAAGAAATCTTCAGAAAATTATTCAGAAAGAAATAATCTTTTTTTTTTAAGTATTCTAAAATTGAAAAAGCAAGGTTTTTGATCACTCCTCTTTATATTAATTATGTTATTTGGTTATTTTATGAACTTATATTTTTAGTGATACGTGTATTATATAAGTTATCTCATGTGGTGCTGGCCAAATATATTGAGATTTTTTAATATAAGTTTTTTATTGTATCGCATTATTACGACGAAAGATTTGATAAAATTTATTATACATTTAGCTATTTTATTTATTTCAGTTTCAAAAAAAGTTCTTTTATTTCGTTTTTTCATTAGATTATACTATCAATTTAATTGTTCAGATGTCTAAAATAAAAATAATAATACTGAAAAAATTCATGTTTAAATGATGGTTGTAAAAAAGATTTCAAATGTTGGAATTACCTTTTTACTTCCTTGTATGGAGTTAAGGAAGTTATGATCGCGAAAAATTTCAGTTTTTAAATTTTAACGGAAATATCCATTTTTAACATCCCTGAATCCTTTTGACTAGTTTCGGCGTGATGTCTGTACGTACGTATGTATTTCGCATAGCTCAAAATCGAGTAGCCGTAGGATGTTGAAATTTTGGATTCAGGACTGTTGTAACATCTAATTGTGCATCTCCCCTTTTGATTGCAATCGACTTGACCAAAATGCCTATAAACGCCCAAAATCCAAAACATTTGGATTTTGGAGTTTTTCTTAACTGTAGTAATAAACCCTCATAGAGAACTTTTCAACGATATGTCATTAGAGGTACTTATTTTCATTGGTTCCAGAGTTATAGCCAAATAAAATTTTAATTAATGAAATATTTGGATCTTACAAGGTAAAGGCACATCGGTTTGAATCAGACTTAATTTCCTTCTTTTGTTTTTAAATGAGTACATAAAATTTCATTTCACTAATAACGTTTTTCATATTTTTTTTATTTTTATTGATATTATTGAATTATTATTTACTGTAAAACGTTTTTTTACAATCAGAGGTTAATAATTATTAGTTAATCAATATAATTAAATTAAAAAAAACAGTTAAAAAAAAAGATTTCACCGGTGCTAAGAAGGGGATAAAAAAAATTTCCGCCTTAAGCTAAGAAAAACTTCAAATTTACTCATTACGACAATGGTTGCATGTGCAAAAAGTTAAAAATGTTTAGCATACAACAAGCCACTCTTCTTACAATTCCAGCAACGTTTTAGTCATCCCTTGCTGTAAGGGTTGCTCATATCAAAAATTGTTTCAGACAAAAGTTTTAGGTAACGTTTAGAGGACTAACGACCACTTTTAACCGATACCATACTGTGCCTATTAAGGTAAGTATGATTTTATTTTGTCTTCGTAACTCCATTTTTTCCACCCCATGGGCCAGTGGTTGGTTATATCAAAAAACCTTATTAGATAAATTTTAAACCCTTATCCAAAAAATAGTAAGAAATTTAATTGAATTCGTTATTTTATTTAATAAGAAAGTTATACCGATATTTTGTTTTTTTATGGTTTTTCGTTTTTGGGTTTTGGTCATTCCTTGCCATAAGGGTTGGTCGCATCAAAAATTATTTCAAACAAACGTGTTAGGTAATGTAGAGGATTATCGACCACCTTAAATCGATGGGATACTGGTGCCTATTAAGGGAAATATTTTTTTTGTCTTCAAAACTCCATTTTTGCACCCTTTGAGCCAATGGTTGGTGATATAAAAAATTTTACTTACATAAGTTTTAGAGTCTTATCCAAGGTATAGTAGGAACTTTAAACCAATTCGATATTTTTACTCAATAAAAAAGCTATGACAATATTTTGTTGTTTTTTTTCGTAAAAGCCTTCCCATTTCCATTCCCATGGTCCGATTTTGGCCTATAACAAAATCGACCTTGAATTTAGGTCGAGTTTTTTTTAGGAAACAATTTGAAAGTGATTGCGCAAAATTATGGCAGTTACTGTGTTCACAAGAAAGATAAATATATATATATATATCTTGTATATATGTATTTTGTATATATATACATATACATATATTGAACTGCCGGTGGTTTTCGGTCTGCGGGATTGAAACGCGAAGATATGTCGAAATTTTCCGGAAGGTGAATCAGGCACCCATTACAATAGGTAAATTTCTTATGAAATCTACCTAACACAGTATTGCACAGCTTGGGTAAATTATTTTGAACAGTCCAAACATTCTCTAGGAAGTAGGATGAAATGAGTGGCAAACAAAACAAATGAGTGAATTATATATTTACTAAATTATTATTTTTGTAAATTATGTTATTTGCTAGTTTCTACGTGTACGATTATTTTCAGTATTAATCCACAAAAACCTTTTGCGCTTCATATTAATCTCCAAAAGTTACAAATTCATTGTAATTTGCAGCTTTCACCATGTAGGATTAAGTTTTTTATAATTGAAAAAAAAATAGTATGCCAACATTTGAAATTTTTTTTACAACCATAATTTAAACATAAATTTTATCAGTATTAGGAACAGTAGAATTGATAGAATAATTAATTGAAAAAAAATCTGATGTGAGTACTACATGTACGTCCTTGTACGTCTATTAAATTACATATACACATTCTTAAAAATACATAAAATTTTATTTCATTAATAGCTTCTATTTAATTTTTTTATTGTTATTATAGAATTATTATTTATTGTAATTTTTTTTACAATCATTGGTTAATTATTATTATTTAAATTAAAAAACTTAAAAAAAAAAATGAAAAAAGAAAAGGAGGTGAAGTTGGATTTGAACCGATGTGCCTTCCCCTTGTAAGATCCAAATATTTCATAAATTAAAATTTTATTTGTATATAACTCTAGAACCAATGAAATAAGCACCACTTATGATATATTGTTGAAAAGTTCTCAATGAGGGCTTATTATTGCAGTTAATAAACGTCCAAAATCCAATTTTTTTTTGGATTTTGGGCTTTTTTGGACACTTCTGGTCCAGTCGATTGCAATCAGTTGTAGGTGCACAACTAGATGTTACAACAGTTCTAAATCAAAAATTTCAACATTCTACACCTAATCGTTTTTGAGTTATGAGAGAGATATTCGCACATACGTACGTACAGACGTCACGCCGAAAATAGACAAAATTGACTCAGGGATGGTCAAATTAATATTTCCAATATTCTAATTACAATATTTTCTTAACTTCGTACAAAGATGTAAAAATCGATATTTATAAATAACAGTTAAATTACTTTAATTGATCCCAATTATTTTTTTGATAATTTGTCGCTGGTTATTGAATTCACTGCTGTAACAATTCGATTGCGTAGATCTTGAAGAATAGCAGTCGGCTTAGGTAAACCCCTCAGATTGGTCTAGGGGTTAACTCGTCATCGAAGTCGAGAGTTCTAAGTTTCAAATCCTAGCAAAGGCAAGAATAAGGTTTTTACGGATTTGAATACTAGATAGTGGATTCCAGTGTTCTTTTTTGGTTGAGATTCAATTAACCACACATCTCAAGAATAGTCGACCTGAGACTGTACAAGATTATACTTAATTTACATTCATACATATCATCCTCATTCATCCTCTGAAGTAATACCTTACGATAGTTCCGAAGGCTAAACAGAAAAAAGATAACCCTGAAGTAAAAGGTTACATACATATATATATATATATATATATATGTATTTGTTGGTTTATATTCTTATGTCGACATATTACAAAATAAACTAGTGCTCCGGTCTACAGTAATAAAAAATATTATTACATTTGCTATTTAAAAATTAAAATATCTATTTAATATAATTAAAGAAATAAAACATTTCATTTAATAGAACGTAATAATATTAATAATGCCTATCTTATAAAAACAAATACGAATAATGTGTAACGACATGCTTATAA
Organism: Lycorma delicatula; assembly: GCF_047948215.1. Classification (NCBI taxonomy): domain Eukaryota; kingdom Metazoa; phylum Arthropoda; class Insecta; order Hemiptera; family Fulgoridae; genus Lycorma; species Lycorma delicatula. Next base: position 54,289,547 of record NC_134460.1, on the reverse strand, counting down.
TAAATTATAATATGAAAACAATTTTAAATTTAATATTATAATACAATACGAATAGGATAGGGCAGCTTACACTTTAATATCAACGCATCACTTTATTTAAATATCTTGAAAATAGTCGAGTGATATTTAATAATTAAAGGTCCGATGTTTAATATAAATGGGTCATGGTTTTAAATGGACATTTATTTAACATCAGTAAAAGATCTTTAACAATTAAAAATAAATTAATGTTTTAATTTTACGTAAAATATCTATTTTTCAAACCGAATGAATTATCCAATGTTAAGGGGTTGTAAATAGGTAAACCCCTAAATTACAAAATAGTTTATTTCATTATATTTTTGCACAATCTAATGTTTTAGGTAAATTTCATAAGAAAGCTACTCTATTGTAATGGGTACCATAATTCGACTTCCGAAAAAATTTCGACGTATCTTCGCGTTTCACATCCCCCAGACCCGAAAACCACCGACAGTTCAAAAGTTTATATGTACATTTTATTTCACTTTCTTGTGGACACGATAACTGTCATAATTTTGTGCTAATCACTTTCAAGTTGATACATAAAATATAACGACCTAAAATCTGGGTCCAGTTCGTCAATGGGCAAAACTGGACCATTGGGGTGGAAATCGGGGGCTTTTTCGAAAAAAACAAAATACCCCTATAACTTTCTTATTGAGTAAAATATCGAATTCGTTTAAAGTTTCTACTATTCTTTGGTTAAGGGCCTAAAACCTATTTAATTAAAGTTTTTTGATATCACCAACCGTTGCCCCAAGGGGGTGGAAAAATCCTTACGGCGGGGATGACCAAAGATTTGCTGGAATTGTAAGAAGGTGGATTCGTCGTATGCTAAACATGTGAAACTTTATTCACTTGCAACCGTTGTCAGATTGAGTAAATGTGAATTTTTTTTAAATTTTAATATGGAAATCTTTTTTATTCCCTACTTAGCACTGGTGAAATCTACCTCCGTCTTCCGGCGTCCCGAAAAGGGATTATTTTAAAACCGAGTGTGGTAAAAACAATTTATGCTTGTACTACAAAAAAGCGTTCTTGCTGTTCCATAGCAAAGTTAAAAAATAATTTTATTTAGATTGCAAATTAACTATTCATGATGAAAAGTTTAATCACTTTTGCTGTAAGATGATTGTAGAAATAAAGAGTAAAAAAAGTAGGTGGTGGTTTTTTAAGAGTAAAAAAAAGTTTAACTGTAAAAGTTGAAGGTGAAAAAACAAGAATTTTAATTTATTTAAAGCATGGAAAAATGAAAACTTATTTTATGAATTTTTAAAAAATGTAGATTTGGCTACTGCAAAACATAAATAAAATTACATTTTACATTCATGATTTGTTGATTTGGCTTCACGATTCGTGAAAAAAATCAAAACTATGCATAACTATTCGCTGAAAAAAAATTTACAAATTTTGAAAAATTTAAATGCATATATTTATTTAATTATATTAAGTAAAATAAAAATCATCGTTAAAAAAATAAGTTAGTGTTAACCGTTAAAGGCCTTTAAGAACGTTAAAAACAACTTTGCTCGTTTTTCCTTATTTTTAAATTTTATTTAAGTAAGCTGAACGTTCTAATCAGTAACCAGTCGTTAATAACCTGATATGTGAACCATAATGACGTTTATTTTAATTTTTGCGTTATTTGAAAATTAATATAATTTTATAAGTTTTTTGAAAACTTATAAAAAAACTTGGCACCCAAAACGCACTTCACAATGTACAAATTTCGCGTAATTTAATTATAAATAAATAAATATAGTATATTTTAGATGCAAAGTGTCCGGAAAGTCTGAAAACGGCCTAATTATTGAAAACTGATTTTTGACTAGACTACCAAAATAAATGTAGTTGGTTACTTATATAAGAAACTACTGCAAGACCAGCTTGGATCCGCCATATTGAATTCAACTTTATTATTTTAAATTACCTGATGGTCAACAATATTTCTAACAAGATAAGAAACAGCTGATTCATCGTTGTCTAGTATCGTAATGATAACGTCATAGTATAACGTTACATAGTATAACGGTATCGTCATATAGTTAAGTAACGAGAAGATATTTTGGAAAACGGTTTGCAGAATCGTTTCCAGCATGAAATTGCAGTGTTACATGATATGTAAGTACCCCCCTTTTTACCCAAAATATTTTCCGTAAATGGTAGTTGGGGACGGTCATTTTACCCCGATATTTTTTTCTGTTTAGCCTCCAGAATCACCGTAAGGTATTACTTCAAAGGGTGAATAAGGATGATGTGGATGAATGTAAATGAACTGTAGTCTTGTACAGCCTCAGGTCGACCGTTCCTTAGATGTGTGGTTAATTGAAACTCAACCACCAAAGAACACCGGTATCCACGATCTAGATTCACATCCGTATAAAAGTAACTGCCTTTTCTAGGATTTGAACCTTAGAACTCTTGACTTCGAAATTAGCTGATTTGCAATTACAAGTTAACCACTAGACCATCCCGGTGGGAGTTTTACTCCGATCTGGCCACTAACGGTCAGTATCTAAAATACGGATGAAGCTATGCGGGGTTTTCACTAAAGATTTTCCATTCAAATCTACATTGAAATCATGTGTAATGTGATCATGCCATATAAAAAAAATAAAGTTGGTTCATTATGGCTTATCAAACACAGCTCAGAGTAGTTTCTTTTATACAGTAATCGACTACATTTATTATCGTAGATCGTAGCATAGTCGCACTCAGTTTACCATTATTAAGCTATTTTTTCTCCAGATATTTGTGTGTGTGTGTGTGTGTGTGTGTATATTTAAATTGTCGCCGAATGGCTTATGGTGGCTCTGAAAAGGGCCGTTTTTGTCGTCGATTGGCTTCGACAGCTCGTTGTAATTGCTAACCTTACGGTAGCCCTGAGAAGGGCTGTTGTCGTCGAATGGCTTCAACGGTTCGTAATTCATAACCTTGTGGTGGCCCTGAAAAGGGCCGTTTTCTTTTTTGCGTTAGCTCTGAGAAGAGCTGTTGGGTCCGGAAGCGATCTCCGGCGAAGTCGGGTAGTTGCGGCTCGTCCATTGAAGTCCGACCGGGCTTTCCCTCAGCGGCAGTTGGTCCCCACTACAGCGTGGGAGTGGTGGCCCCCAGACCCCCGCATTGTCGGTGTGTGTGTGTGTGTGTGTGTGTGTGTGTGTGTGTGTGTGTGTGTGTGTGTGTGTGTGTGTGTGTGTGTGAAATAGGATTGTCTCCACCAAGAAATGTACAGAAAGACAAAACGCCAAAGGATCGATTACTTGTGTTGATATGGTTTTGATGTCATTTATTTCGAAATCGACAAATTTTAACTGATAATATGATTCATAATGTTTATTAAATGCTAAACCGGTTAAATTAATTTAATGAGCGAATAATGGAAAATATAATTTTTTAAAATTTGTTTCAGTTATAAAATATGTACGAAAGTCGTTGACTTTTTGTTTGTTTGTTAATTTAACGTGTAAATAATTTATATATTTTTACGCTCTAAGTGATTGGACCTTTGATTATCTTATGATATTTCTCAATTTTTATTCTTTTATTCCCTGCTAAAAGTCTAAATGAATGAAGAATTTTCATAAAGCGGACTAAAAATTTCTATTAATCCTAGAATTATGAAAACGCTAAAAATTCTGCGATTGTTGAAACCCATTAAAATTGTGTGGTATTTAACGAAACCCTTGAAATTATTAAGAGGCCTAAGCTTGTCATCATTATTAAGTATTTATTATGCTTATGAACTGTAATATCATTTTTTGGAACTTCCTCAAAAGCTCAGAATGAATTTTCAAAATACAAAAATGGGCCGACGGATTGGCCCCCATAAATATAAATCGTGTCGACCAATATTATAAAATCAATAACATAATCTTATCCTTGCGTTTTTATTTATGAATTTACAATTTTTTTTAAAAAGAATAGCAATTCTTAAAGAACAACAATATCCACCTCTTATCAAACCAGGCTACAGAAGTGTTTTTTGGTGTAACCTAAAACAATACTTCGGCGTATGATAAAGGAAAGGACCTTACTATGCTTCCTTTCCTTTTTAATAAATTAGCGAATCATCTATAACTTTTCTCACAAATTTATTTAAAATATAATTTAAAGACTTTCTCTTTACTTTCTTGATTAAATAATACAAATTAAAAGAAAAATCACAAAACACCGAATTTTTTGCATATCATATATAATATGCGCCCAAATAATGTTCACTACCGCGTAACCGAAATATGAATTATTTTCTAGTTGAGTATTTCTTTATATGTAGTATGTTCATTATTTACCTTAGCATTACTTCAGGTATTTATAATACCGGACGATTCAACAAGGACTTAACAAATTTAAAAGCATATAAAAATTTATCGAGATAACTTACATATTCGGTTGAGATCTCATTTCATAAAAATCGTATCAAAGAAACGCATGAAGTTTGTCATCCAACATAATTTTGGTTCGGTAAGGCTTCCATTCGACATAAATCCCATCTGAATGAAAGTCGATTTCATTCCAGACTGTAGCTAGCAAGTCGGGCGTTATCTCTGCAACCGCGGCGTTAATTCGAAGTCTTTGCTCAACAAGATCAGCAGTTAAAGGCGGTACATAAACCCGATCTTTAATGAAAATCTTCAATAAAAAATCTAGCGCGATCAAATCTGGGGAGTGAGGAGGCCCTGGGAATCGAGTATCAAAATAATTTCTGATTTTTACGCGGTAATAAGCTGGTTCCCGTCTTGCTGATAGTAATGGCATCATCGTGTAAATGAGGAATTACAAAATGTTGAAACACGTTCAGATAAACGATATTTATGGTTGCTTCCTGGTAAAAGAACGGGCCGGGCCGTTCTGTCTGAAAGAACACGGTCTCAACGGTTTAGTGCCAAGAGTAAATTGAATGCCTACTAGGTGGTTCCCTACAGTTTTCTCTATGAAAATTACGTTGAACTGCAGTTGCTGACTGCAAATCGTGATTAGTAAATTATAATAGTGATACATTTATTGGAACATTCCGTATTGCTAAATGTATCCATTTTTAACTACTGGTGGCCAAATTCGGTACTAGTGAACTACGAGATGTATTTTTCTATGAAACGAGACCTCAACCGAATCTATAAGTTACCTCAATTTTATATGCTTTTAAAGTTATGAAGTCCTTTTTGAATCACCTGGTTTAAATATTTAATCTGATCTATTTTTTATTTTACAATTAGTTTTATACTTTTACTAATGCCGTTTTGATTATGATTTTATTTGTCAGGCAAAAACTTGGACAGTTCATTTTTTGGCCCGTGGTGTAGATTGACTACCCATTCGTGATTTGATCTATGTAATGTATTATTGTGAACCGATCAGAATAAAAGATTAAAATTTTTTTTGTTGATAAAATTAAATATCTACGATCTGTTCCCTCGGAACAATGAATAGATAAATTGAATGTATAAAATTGACTTGAAACCGATTAACTTGTCTGCATTCCGTTTAGTCTGGCTGACCGTGTTTCAGCTGCCTTCGGATGATAATGAAATGAATTTTTCTTTATAGAGTTTGAAAAATTGTCCCACCTGACCGTGGACTCGAACCCGGAACCTCCGGATGAAAGGCAGAGACGGTACCACTCCGCCATGGAGATAGACATTTATTTATAAATCATACTATTATTAACATAAAATTTAAAATTATTTATTTTTTAACTTTTATTTTTTATCTACTATTCTATTACAGTTCAAAAGACGTTTTAACATAATATAGAATTTAAATAATTGTATTAAACATAATAGAATTATTCAATAATATTGTTTTACGATTAATTTTTAAGAAAATAATTATAAAGAAAAATAATAAAGTGAACCTATTAAGTTTTCAAGAGGGAAAATCGCTGCTCCACGTTTTTAATCTTCAAAAAAGATTCACAGGATTTGCCAGAGATCTGTTGTTGTCTTGAGTATAATTCTTGTATAGCAACTTCTACGAAAGAGACCTTTAACATTGGGAAACCGGTGGACTATAAGAAGTTTTGGTCGATTTTAAATCACTTTTTAGTACAACCAAAAATCTGAACGCTACATGTCCAGATTACTTTATTTTATAGTTAAAATTGTTTTAAATGAATTGACTTATTTATGAATGAATATATATTGAATTATATTATTTGAAAACTATTTTTAGAAAAATACATAATAGCGAGGGGGAACAATTTATCCCTAGTAAGTTTATACCAAAAATAACTTTTAGAAACAACATTGAATTTATTTTTTTCCTATATTTTTCGAACAAGAAAACCAACATTTTTTCTTAAACAGTAATTTTAATTATAAAATTTTCAATTAACTGGAGGTTACGGGTATTATTTTTACATGACGAGATAAACGTATTCTCAAAACATTTATCTGTCAATAAAATTGTTAAATTGATATGAATTAGAATTTAAATTCTCCGAATAGTATTAAAAATATACATCTTAATAATTCACCGCCCGATTTAAAAATAGATTTTACTCGTACATCACGTTATATTTATTATGTAATAAAGTAAATAAATAAAAAAAAAAGAAAACATTGTGAGCAGTTCATACATAGTTTAATCGAGAACAGTACGTGTGTATGTGCGCTTGCGAGTTTGCAGGTCATGGTAAATGTGTGTTGGGGTAAAATATATTTATTGAAATCGCTTTAATGCATATGTATATATATATAAACATTTTGGAATCGTTTTTATTTTAATTAAAATGCTTACGCAAAACTCACTTTCAGACGTAGGTTATTAATTAATCGAATCCTAAATATGTACTTAATTTGCTATTGATAGGGGCTACATTTTATCGATTAAGCTGTAATGTTGTGGTTAAACTAAAAATACAGTTTTTTTTAATTTCTTTAAATAAACAATCACGTTTTCGTCTCTGATTGGGGGGGTTAAAATTTATTATTGTCATTTATTTGATTTGTCTACCCAATTCAAAGAATTTAACAGTAATTTAACTGGTAGTTTAATGAACTGTGAACATACTTTCCGCACAAGATATATTTCTTGAAAAAAATACTACCACATCAAATAGTGTTAAAAATATAAAATGTAATTTAAAGTGATAAAAATAATTTTGTATTCTTCTAACTAAAATTGTTAAATCACTCATTAAATCAAGACAGAAATTCCAAAAACTATTTAAATAACCTATTTAAAAATATATATTTATTTTTATATGAATTATTTTTATAAATGACTGAGAAATGATAAAAAAAAGTATTTTATATACATTACTTAACATGGCTAGCTTCTGAACTTGATTTTATTCTTTTCAGTGATTAGTGTTATAAAACATTACCAAAGTTTCGTTGTACCTCCAGATGTGTTCCACTCATTGAGGAAAAAAATTCTAATATAGTTTTATTATTGTAAAAATCATAAACAAAATGTTAAGTTAAATATTACGTTTAAGTATGAATCTGTGTTTGGTCTAGTCGTTTCATCTATTTGAAGCGTAGAATGGTATTTAAGGTTATTATTCAGCTTTTTCTCTCTCTATTGGGCAGATATCTTCTTTTAACTTCAAAGATGTTCATGGCAGTGTATTATTTAATTTTATAACTCTTCTCATTATGTAAAAGAAATTTGTTAATTTTTCGATTTATTTTTTATTTCATACCTTTTGGGGCTCTATTAATCGTTAAAAGCTCCTCGGGTGCTTATCTAGATAAAATTTTGATTTCCAAAACGATACTTTACATAAAAATATGTAATAATTTTTTACTTGATTTATTATTTTTTTTATGATTATACTTTTAACATTATTGTCGCTTGTTCACGGTTCGACCATGATACTGAGAGACTAAAGAAGTACGAGGGTTATTTTTTTTTCAAGGTCCGATCCGTCACGAAATTAAAACCACAGCGAAAAAAAAGTTTTTATTTGTAACAAGTACTTACATAGTTACGCTATTTCTCTACATAGTCGCCACTCCGATTTATACATTTGTTGTAGCGTGGTACCAACTTTCCAATACCCTCGTCATAGAACGGAGCCGCCTGTGTTTTCAGCCATGTTTCTACGCTGGTCTGCAGCTCGATATCTGTGCCAAAATGTTAGCGTTTCATTTGAGCAAAGAGGTGAAAATCAGATGGAGCCAATTCCGGGCTATATGGTGGGTGAATAAGAATAAGTGGAGAGGAATGTTGTCATCAGGCATTGCCTTTCTCCATGACAGTCGTCGGCCGCACACTGCAGCTGTAACAAATAAGCTCCTGCAGCGTTTTCGTTGGGAAGTGTTTGATCACCCACCATACAGCCTGGACTTGGGTCCATCCGATTTTCACCTCTTTGATCTCATGAAACGCTGGCTAGGAGGACAACATTTTGGCACAGATATCGCTTAAGACTCTAAAAACCGTCAAAATAAAATAAATAACAATAAAGATAATAATAATGACAAATAAATTATATACAGAATAGTAATTCAAATAAAGAGAAGCTTTATATAATGTCGTTTACATTAATAAATTTCAAAATACAGTCCAATTTGTTAAAAACGTAACAGTGACCGCTAGAAACTAATACTGTATTAACAAGATAACACTAGAAACGTCTAAACTTTATACAATTCAATTCTCTGCACATATTATTACTTTTACTGTCTACAATAGAACTATCCTACATTTTACCCTACATTTTTATGACAGTTTATAATACTGTCATTTTCACTACTTTTTACCAATAACTCGCCGAACAACTTCTTGTATTCATCCGCTATCCAAACTGGAATACTCATGACGTATTCTTCACTCGTAGTTAACCTCCGGGACCGCCGTTATGTATTGCTTTAGAGGATGAGATGAATGATTTGTAGCGTGTGTGATAATGCCATGCCTGACCGGGATTCGAACCCGGGGCCTCCGGATAAAAGGCCGAGACGCTACCACTCTCGCCACAGAGGCCGGCTCTTCACTCGTAGCTACCACACGCTTAGTGATATTATTATTATTATCACGAATGCGACGAACACGATCTCGCGGAATGTTATCACTGTTATCGCTTGTTATCACGACTGCATCGAACTGCTGATTTTGTCCGCTGGTAATATTTATATCCTTTGGAATACATAACCAGTACTCGACTCTTCTCTTTGTTTTCGTCTCTTCGTCAATTGTTTTCTATAAGTTCTTCAGGTCCGGTAATCCTTCTGGTCGAAGAGCATTATCTGTATTACAGAAAAATAGTTTGTTAAATGGACGCGTTATTGTAAGAGAAGAATCCCTTTTAGTTCCTTCTGGATTCTCTTTTTCATTATTATTTTCTCATTCTTTCTTCTGAATTGGAAGAAATGCGTTCGTTATCTTGGTTCGTTATGCTGGTGCTGTTACATTATTACAGGAAAAAATCTGAAAACAAAGTTGTTTTGCTTTTCTGTCATTGGTTATTTGTTCTTATATAGTGGATAAAATAACAATACACAAATAAAATTTTAAAAAATAATTTTTGTTTTCTTTTTTCGGCTCTACTCCCAAAATCACTTTACTGTAACATTATTATTAAAACTTAAATAAACCAAAAAATATTTTAATTTAAAAAAATGATACTTTTTAAACTTTGATCGGCTTTCTTACCACCAATATTGCCCAAGAAGTATTTTTTGGAGATTCATTTGCAGTACTGTTATGCTTAGGAAGACATAAAAAATTGGTTAAAAAATACGTATACAACAAATAAACAGATAGCTCTTTTCGATTTTTTGGAAAAGGGGGTTGAATTTAGGGTCATACTTTTTTAAAATTGTAAGATAAGCATTAAGTTATTAATCTTAAAACACGCCATCACAGTTACATACGTACGAATGAACATTACTCCCACATTTATTTTTTGTTTTTTGGGATACCTGGGTCTGAAACATCGAAAAATGAAAATCAACCCTTACCCCATTTTTTGTCAAATTACTATAATTTCCATTTTTCAGCAATGCTCTAGTGCTATGATGCCAGGAAATAGAAATAGATTAAAAAATGTTGGAAGATGTAGCGTAAAAAATGAGAAAAACCATTCCACTTTCAGGTTATTTTTATTAATTATCTTCCTCCTGAATTGATATAGAAAATTCATGTATTTAACATTTACATTCAAATGCCCCATAATTAATTCATTTAAAAATATTTTTGAAACTGACTAATATATAAAAATATTTTCAATTTATCTTTTATGAAACTTACTTTTAATTGTAAGGATGTATGTTTTCAAAACAATTTCTAGTGAAATCATTTAACGTTTTCTTTAGATTAAATCTAACCGTCATTGAATAATATCACCTTCAACAGAATCCCTTATCTATTTAAAAAAAAAATTAATAGAGTAAATCCTCTATAATACAAGTTATTATACAAATTTAAGACTACAAATTTAATATTGTAAATGCTTTTTTTTGTTTTATGAGGTCATCGGTATATGATGCTGTTGTTTTGCATGTTTGTCGTACAATAACTTTGTTAAACGGGCAATAAACACACATAAAACGCTTCGCAAAACCTTTGGAGAATTTAATTCTCAACACAGTGGTTTAAGATAAGTTGAATAAAACAAAAAAAAAAATTCAAAAATTCGATGCACACTAGACCAAAGTGCATTATACGTACCAGTTTATAATAAATATTCAAAAATGTGCCCGACATTTTCAACACATTTCTTGGCACGCTTTTGTTGCTCTTTTTAGTTCTTTAGGGCTGATCTTAAGTTGCTCAGCCGCATCCATAATGCGAAAAATTAAGTCCCGGTAGAACAACTTCGTAAATCTGTGTGTGTGTCCACGCAGAATTCTTTAATAATTGAAGTTTTTTAATTCAGCGGACCTTGATAGTTAGGAAATACCAAACTTGTACATGGAATCATTTTTTTAATTTGTAAAAATATTTTTTTCTTATATTAATATTTTTTTCTTGTTGATTGCAACTTAAGAGTTGCAATAAAACTGCTCTGAACATTACGTTTTGAAAATAATGATACAACAGTATTTATCTACATATCTGTTTTCAGTGGGTAGTCCAATATTGGAACTTTAAACGAGGAATTATTATTAATTTTTTTTTAGATATAAAAAAAATTTTTTAAATTGAGATTATTACTGATCTACTATCGATTGATTTGAAGATTATTATTGAAGTTTAAGAATCTTATCTGAAAACTGTTGATAATGAATTTTAACAAAGTTATTAAAATTAAGACAAAGTAGCAATAATTAAAAGGTAATCGTTATCAGTTAAAATACCTGTTATTAATTGTTTGCTTCCTCTTCTTATTATTAATAATAATAATCAAAATTTCCCGTCCTATAAATTATAAAACACATGTCCATTCTATTGATGCGTAAAAAGACCTTTTATTTTTAGCAGTTGTATTACAGAAATACCCACAGCCTCAGTTTAAAATATCTTTAGACTACTTCACAAACAAATTTATGCAAAATTCTTTGATGTTGTTCGTTAAGTGTAAACTCCTATTGGGTTTGAACTCTTATCGTTTATTTATTTTTCGAAATCCCATTTCAGTTCAAAATTATTAATATTTTTAAGACCAAATCGTTAAAAACTAACAATTGTTTATTTTTTTTTTAATCTTTAATTAAAATTGCAGTATTAATGTTTAATTATAAATGTTTTTAGTATTGCTTATTTTAAAATTATGAAATCTAGTATAGCATTATGACGAAAAATTAATCGTAAAATTCTCATTTGTTTAAACTTAAGAAAAACCTTTAAAACATCACTTCGGAAATTATGGGAAATTCGGAAAATCCCATTTATTTTTGTTTTGTAACGAATTAAGATTTCTTCCTCAAAAAAAAAAAAAATCAAATGTTAAATATTTATTTATTATTTTCCTAATGCGTACGTTGTAATCTGTTCAACTGGTGAACAATAAGCAACCCCCCGCTACTCAATGAGATTAGGATGATAAGTATGACATGTAAATCATGTTTTTTTTTTGTACTGACTGAGACCGACTATTTGTAACGCGTGTAGTTTTTAAATATTAAAAAAAAGAATGTTAAATATAAATAATTTAATATTTTTCTTCCTTTAAGTTAGTGCGATTTGGCCGAATTTTTAACGCTGAATGCCTTTCCCGATGCCAATTTTTACAGAGTATATATCTGAAAAATATTTAGTGTAAAAAAGATTCTGTTCCTGACCGGGTTTCGTAACCGGAACATCAGGATGAAAGGTTGAACGGTAATATTTTTTTTTTAGATTTGGTAATCTCCCTACTTAATTAAGATTTATTTTTAATATAAATTTTAACGATTATGAAATTAAAGAATTCACAAAAAAGTATAAAAATAAAGAATATATGCCTTACAGTTAAAATTTGGAACATTCCAAATCGTTTATGTTTATTTCATTTCTATTGAATATAAATTTCGTATTCTTGTTCTCCGTTCGGGCTCACTAAATATATATATCTTTTTTTTTAAATTTTGATAATTTTGTTATGTAGTTTTGAATTAAACATAGTTGGATACAATCTTATACTCAGATAAGATAGTACTTTCTATTTTACTTTTTATTTTATATTTTATTCTTATATTATCATTCTGCAGTAAATAGATGTAGTTATTCAATAGCTCTCTACTGGAAGGGAATTCTATAGAAAGCTTTTGTGTTCGGTTTTGAAGTACTTAAAAAATGTTATTGTTTAGTTAAGTTGATCGATATTTATATTTGTCTTTTTGTCCTGTAACCGTTTTGTGGTAGGCAATTTGACGTAAGTCAAATTTATCAGAGTCTTTGCTCAATAATAACAAAAGCATCTCATCCTAAGGTTACTAGAAAAAGTAGGATGAGAGCATTTTTTATATAGCTTTTTCTATTGTGATAAGAGGGAGAAACAGTAGTAATTTTCGTTTTCTTAGATAAGTAATTTTAATTATTCAGCCGGTTGCAGTAAGAACTGAGACAGCGTCTTTTTAATAGTAATTCTTGTATATCTGGTATTTTTTTTTTTAATATTATACCTGTTAAGAAACTGGAGTACTGTTTATATGTGTTCAAATGGATTAGTATCTCGTGATTTTGATTTAACAATGTTTTAAATTCCTTTGAAGAAAAGTAAGGTAACGGGATAAAAATTTCCAATGCTCAGTTTTGTTGCATTTATTGTTATTTTTAGGTAAAATTCGAAAATATCAATTATAATAATGAATTTAGGCTCAAATCTATTTTTCATGTGTGTATATTTGTATACTGTATAATTGTATAACTCTGGAACGAGTAAACATATAATCATGAAATTTTGTTTATTGGTGGTATTGATGTTAGATTTTTATGAAAATCAAAAAATTTAGCGGGTAATTCTTATTTTAATTCATTAGATTTATCTCGAGGAAGGGGAATTTGGTGAAACATTTATCGGGAACTATGTAAAACTGTTGTCCTGGTATACAAATTTTTTCAAAAACTTTCTTTCTCCTCTCCGCTCCTTAAATAAATTTTTATTTAATTTTTTTTTTATACAATTCCAAGTTTTTAGTTTTTCCTTATTTTCTTTAACATTTAATTTTTTCTTAAATTCTTTTACTTTAATTTTTCCTTACTTTATAACAGAAATCTATTTAAAGTTTTTCTGTAGTCAGATCAGGTAGATATCCTATTTTGGGTTCCTAGGTGGGAGGAAATATTGTCGTTGCCGGTGGCTCCCGTGGGACGCGTTCCTGCTGTCTGAGACATAACTATAGTGTAAATTCGGAGCTGTAAGTATTGTTAATTGTAAATATCGATTGTAAATAGTGACTGAATGTGTTACGTAAAACCTCCATTGGATTGGAAACGGGAGCATTGAGCTTGCCAATACTGCGGTGACGTGAATATGGTGAAGTGCGTATTCTTTGTGTGATCCAGAGGGAGACAGGAGATACCGCGTGGCAATTGAACTCACCGAGGAAGAGTCATGCAGTTGATGATCTCTCCCGGTGAGGGATGGACTACGTGTGCCTGGCATTTTATAAGCCTCCCTACAGCAGAAACCAATGGAAGTGGACAAGGAGAGGTCGGTTGAGGACGGCGATGGGCGCTAGTCTTCGGAGACGGGCGGCAGGGTTGCTTCGGCATTTGTCATCACCAATGGCTCCCGCGGGACGCGTTCCTGTTGTCTGAAGCTATAGTGTAAATTCTGAGCTGTATATATTATTAATTGTAAATATTAAGTGTAAATAGTGTCTGAATGTGTTATGTAAATGTTGGTTTGAATGAGAAGTGTGCCTGAGACGCGAGTGGTGTTGATGTTATGTCTTTACGTCAATTCCAGCACCACCCTGCGAAAGGGAGTGAGTTTCTAGTGGATCCCACTGCATAGGCGGTGAGCCCCACACACCCAGTATGTGCGGGCTGCTGGGCGTTTGGTTCAGGTAAATTTTCCCACTTCCTACGGAAAACAAAATAAAAAAGGAGGGAGGAAATAATTTATAAAAACAAAATTTGTTACTATTTGCTTGTTTATTAAATTCTCCAGAATAGCTATTTTTAAGATTATTTTATATCAGTTTGAAAATGACTAAGCAGATTAAAAAAAAATTGATATGGACACCACAAAACTTATTTGTACGCCTATTAAATTACATATACACATTTTTAAAAGTACATAAAATTTTATTTCACTAATAACTTCTGATTTTTTCATACTTTTCTTTTTTTGTTATTATTGAATTATTATTTATTGTAATTTTTTTTCTTACAATCATAGGTTAATTACTTATAAATAATTGTATATTATTTTAATTATATATTGGAAATAATATTAATTATGAATAAATCAATATATTTAAATTAAAAACAAAAATTTTTAAAAGGAAATAAAGTCGAATTAGAACCGATGTGCATTCCCCTTGTAACATTAAAATATCTCATTAATTACATTTTTATTTGGCTATCACTCTGGAATTAATGAAAATAAGTACCACTTATGATATATTATTGAAAAGATCTCAATGAGGGCTTATTACTGTTGTTAAGAAAAAGTCAAACTTCTTGGTTTTGGCGCTTTTTTGGACATTTTTGGTCAAATCGATTGCAATCAAAAAGGGAGGTGCACAATTAGGTGTTACAGCAGTCCTAAATCCAAAATTTCAACATCCTACGGCTAATCGTTTTTTATTTATGCGAGATGCATAAGTACATACGTACGTACGTACGTACAGACTCACGCCGAAACTAGTCAAAATGAATTCAGGGATGGTCGAAATGGATATTTCCGTTGAAATTTGAAAACCGAAATTTTTCGCGATCTTTACTTCGTACAAGGAAGTAAAAAGTGAGGTTAATTTATCAATGAGAGAATTAATTTTTAAGTTCTATGTAAATGCAATAAAATTTCAACATCCTTGCAAGTTTTTTTCTTTTACGCCTGTTTTCTCCATATTTTCTGGGCCTAGGCTGTACAGATTTGGTAAGATATTTTATAGCCGGATGTCCTTTGTAACGTTAATTTACTATAAAAAATGCCATCAGCACACATAATAAAACATTAATCTTAAGTTTCATTATTTAACATCCCGATTTATGATAGTAAATATTTTAAATTGTAATTGATTGTAATTATTTTTATTTTTTCTATTTTTAGTATAATTATGATAATATTAGTTTATTGCTACTTTTTTCCTTCTTCAACAGTCATTTACGCTACTCTTTTTCTTCTTTTTTTTTTGCATAAAATATCTTATCACTTCCTACAAGACTATTAAACAAAAAATATTAGACTCAATCTAGGTTATTTAGAGTGTCGAGAAAATTTTTATTTTCGTAAAATCTTTATTTTCTTCTCAGTTTGTAGAGGTCATTGACAATACGTAGATGTATGGAGGAGTATACGTATATGTGTGTATAAATCAGTGTGTGTGTGTATGCGAGCTCGCAAAGAATTTGTGAGAGCAGCTTAGTTGCAGCATGATCGAACTTGACGTGGGAAGTTTTAAGAGAGGAAATTCCCCGGTTTACAAGCAAGATAAATAATTAATTACTGGGATTTAAAACGTTTTTCACTGGTTTTTTCTTTCTTTTTTTAAAAAGAAAAAAAATCTTTACCACCATGAAATTTAATTATTTAATTCTTATTTTCATTTATTTGCTATTTTTACTTATTTTTCTTTTCTGGGATCAATGTCCTTAGTTGTACTAATACTCGTTGCTATATGAACACCAAATTGTAGTTAATAATTGTAAACGAATAAATTTTTTTTACGATGTAATATCCTTTTTTGGACAAAATGTCATAAATGATTTCAGTTTGACATTTTTTTTTAAAGAAGATTTCTTGTCCATTATTTGAAACAGTATCAGTAGTTTTCATTTTTATAATAGAATGAAACGCATAATTTACAAGTTTAAATGCATTAAGAAAAAATCCCCCTTTCGGCACGCCGGAAGGCGGAGGTAGATTTCACCGGTACTAAGTAGGAAATAAAAAATTTCCACCTTAAAAATTTAAGAAAAACTTCAAATTTACTCAATACGACAATGGTGACAATGTGAAAAAAAGTTTCTCATATTTAGCATACGATAAGCCGCATCTTCTTACAATTCCAGCAACATTTTAGTCATCCCTTGCCGTAAGGGTTGGTCGTATCAAAAATTTTTTCAGACAAAAGTTTTAGGTAATGTTTGGAGAAATAATGACCACTTTAAACCGATTCGATAATGTGCCTATTAAGGAAGGTAGGATTTTTTTGACTTCGAAACTCTATTTTTCCACCGCCTGGGCAATGGTTGGTTATATCAAAAACCTTTTCTTAGATTATTTTTAGGACCTTATCCAAAAAATAATTTTATGTATCAATTTGAAGGTGATTGGCGCAAAATTACAGCAGTTATCGTGTCCACAAGAAAAAAAAAATATATATATAAACTTTCAAACTGACAGTGATTTTGGGGTCTGGGGGATTTGAAACGTGAAGATATTTCGAAATTTTCCGGAAGTGGATTCGTGGTACCTATTACAATAGGTAGCTTTCTTATGAAATCTACCTAAAACTGATTGATCCTACAATCTGGAGGACTTAATAAGGAAAGTTGAACGGTGGGACTATGTTTTGTGTTCTTATTTTCTAAGAGTTATACAAGTAATCATAATAAACTTTAATGTTGTTGATTAAAAAAAAAGGAAAAAATTATTAATTAAAAAATTATTTGTTTGATTGTAATTAAATCTTGTAATTTTTGAAGCTAAGATGCTCCACAAAATAAAATAATAGCCGAAACTTTTAATATTAATATATTAGCATCACAGTTTCAAAGGCTTTATTAAAATTTCGAGCGTAGGTTAAGTTTGTTTATATTTAAAAAATAAATAAATATAAGTGTAATAAAAATGATAAAATAATAAACGGTTATATCGGGTTCTTTGGTTACTTCTTCAATCTGGTTAATGTTGATATCAATATTTTCTACTGTTTTGAGTTATTTCCAGGTGAAAAACTTGCAAACTTTTGGGGGAGGGAAAACGAAAAAGTACCAGGACTTTTTTTAATGATTAAAATATTAGTAAAATTCATTTAAATTTTTTTTTTTTTTTAAATTCGATCTTCTCTTTAATTTGGTGTTGTGTGACTTCATAATCACTCTGTATATTTTACAATGTAATTATAAAATTATTTATTAGTTTAAATGCTATGATACTGAAAAATTAAGCATTACAATATTATAAAATAAATTTGGATAAAGCTCAGTCCTAAATAAATAAACTTGATAGCACTCAAGACGTATAATTTGATACTCTGGACGAATATTACTACACTATAATCTAGTGGTTGCAGGCGATCTTACATATATAAAAGTCGCTTACAAAGGCGGTATCTCCAAGAGTAACAAACAAACATGTCATGCCAAGCTGATGGGAAAAAATTGAATTGCACATCTGCATGTGCAAATCCCCGTAATTCATGAATCATGAATAGGGGGACCCGTGTTTACATGTGCATGTAAGTTCTCCGTAATTCATATATCGGCGACTATAAGAGTGGTATCTTACTCTTTTCAACGCAGGTGAAATATCATTAGGTTCAAAGAAAGCAATTCTTGTCTCGTGTATTTCAGGTTCAAATTCACTTATAAGAAAAACGAGAGCAGAAATATGATACAAGAGATAGGTCTCCTTTCTCTTTTTTTATTTTTTTAATAATATTTATGGATATCGACTGTTTTGCTGTTTTTGTCCGATGACATTTTTTAGTGTATAGAAAATACCATGCCTAACCGGGATTCGAACCCGGGTCTTTTTTCTTGAAAAACAGTGTTTTCTTACCGAATATTTTACACTATGTTTGGAACCTGGGTCTTTTCTCTTGAGAAACAGTATTTTTCCTGTAATCTGTAAGAATTATTGAATTGCGAGTGATAAATTCGTTATCCTGATGAGTGGTACTGACTGTACGGTGAACACTAATAAAGAAAAATACTTTTTAATAACATCGCTTGTATCTCAGAAGCTGTAGTTACTTCACAGTAAAAAAGGAACTATACACAATGTCTAATTTTATACACCACATCATTATCTATATTTTATACTATATCTATATGAATCAGATGTAGTATAAAATAACAAATTAAACAACCTATTTCTATTAAGAACAAAGTGTTATACATATTGTTTCATTTCAGTATGAGAAAACTTATATCGAAGATCCGGTGGGATCGGTAAAGGAACTGGTCACTCTTTTGTAACTCGGTTAATATTTTTTTTTTGTACTGTGTAGAATATATATGTCTACATAAAAAAGAAGCATGGAAGGTTGTATTGTTTTCTAGTTGAGCAGGGACATCGTGCAAATACCCTGATACTGAAAATATTGGCCGATCGCTATACATTTTCTTCATAACCTTGCTGTTACAGCAGCAATGGACTTATAACCGGGAATGTAAAATTTTTAATTTTTTTAATTTAATAATTCAAAAAGTATTGTTTTTAAAAGTTAGTCAGTTTTAGTTTATATATTTTAAGCGTTTGCGTTTGATGTTTTTAATATCAATTTCAAGGAATATATCCAAATCGTGGTTATTAAGAGGTCGAGTTTTAAATCGGTAATCTAATTATAGAAATTTAATTTTTCCTTTTGCTTTTTCTAGATAGTACTCTAGCAGAGCAGTAGCTCTAAAAGGGAAAGTATTGTCATCGATCCAATTTTGATATATGCAGTTTTCACCTGCGTGAAATGAATTTGACGTTTTGACACCTAAGAAACCGAAAAACCGGATGGAAATTTTCTGTTTGTTAATGTTCATATGTACGCGCACGGGTGTGTGTGTGTGGATATGTTATAAAAAACTTTTGCAGTTATTTTTCATACGACAGAATTATAAAACAAACTCCATCTAAGCAAAAACTGTGACTCGACTGAGAAAGTAACAAATTTATTTATTTATTTTTTTTTTATTACATAAGACAGTATTAATAGTTTACATTCAGTGTACAATCAATATTTGTTACAACGTTTGGTAAATTTTGAAAGAGATACAATATTATCTTTTACCAAAAAAAATAATTTCTCATTCGATTCATCGAAGAAAGGTTTTGCTATACCTTAAAGAAATTCCTTGTTACCTAAAATCTTAACTTTAATAATACCACAGTTTCAGAAAAAAAGGAAAAACAGCTAAAACATCTTTTTCGTAGTAAATATAAATACAAACGTGGAGCATAAAGCTTCTAAACATATTTGCTGTCAACGGAACATAGAGCGAGGAAGAACATAGAACATAACTTCTTAATACCTAAAGTACGAAACCTGAAGAACGAACTCACGAATCTTATTTTTTGTGACGTCAATCACAAAGTCTATATAAGAATATCATAAAATGACGCAAATCTGTCTAGAGGCAGAATCGTATTATAAAGTGAAACAAGATCGTAAAAAAACGATATTTTAAAAATATCGTTTATTCCATTTTATTATTGCAATCACAATAACGTTCTTAAATAACAATCGAAATATTTTTAATAGATATTAGAGTAGAGATTTTTTTTGCATTTTCCGCATTACTATTTTTATTTACCACGTAATCTTCTTTTATCAAACGTAATTTTTTTTCTAATCAAAGTTTATGTTACCTCATTTTAAGTAATTTAAAAATATACAAAGTAACAAGTATACAGATAACGATAATCGTGTAAAAATATGAAGTTGTTATTAATATTATAAAATATCGTGGTACAGTTTCTATTTTTATGTAGTTTATAAGAGTTTGATAAAAAAAAATAAGGTTGAAAAAATTTACAAGTGTAGAATTATTAGTAATTATATTTAATATTTTTGATTAATTGCATTTTGCATTATTTTTTCTCTGTTATGTAGATGTTAAATAAATAATCACGGTTATTTAAAATTATCATTTTTTGAGTGCTTTTCCAATTTATTAAAATGCAAATGCTGCCTGAATATATGTAGCTGTTAATAAAAAAGAAAAAAAATATATATATATAATAATAATAATACGTGTGAAATTAAATGTAAACTATTAATTAATACTAATCATTTCTTTTAGTTAACATGAATTTATTTGTAATTTGTTGATGGTCTGTTAAACGTTGTTTAAAAAAAATTATATATGTGTATTAGTATTTCATAGAAAAGAAAGAAAGACATTTCTAATGCTATTAGTTTAATTTAATTAGTTTATATTAATTAGATTTGTAGAATAATACGCCGCCTGGGTTCAATACCTCGGTTAGATTTAGTTATTCTAAATATTTATTATTCGCTGGTTCAATCAAATAAATAAAAGTTGTAATTTCATTTATAATATAAATTATTTTTATTATGCTTTGAACTTGTAATGCACGGAGGCGCCGGCCTCCGTGGCGCGAGTGGTAGCGTCTCTACCTTTCGTCTGGAGGTCTCGGGTTCGAATCCCGGTCATGGCATGGCATTTTTCATACGCCACAAAAATTCCATTTCCATATACCACGTACGATATATATCGCATGTGGCGATATATATCGTACAAGCTTGAGTCTTGAAAGTCTTTGAAAGATGGACGAAGACTGAATAAAAATAGAGGATTAGACAAATTCAATTGATAAGAGTAATACAAAAAGTGAGAATTTTTATTTAAAAATTTAAAAGTCTTCCTTTAAAAAAATTTTAAGTATCTCCTTTTAATAAAAAAGTAGCAAATGAAACCTGAGTCTTAACAAGATTTTCATTTCATACATTGATGCACATGATAACTAACGTTAAATGGCATGTATTTTCTTTGTAACAGGTAATTGATCCGAGTAAAGTTACTATTATGGACGTATTGTGCATGCTTGGAACACTGTATAAATCTGTAACGCCTGAAAGTTTCGAATGAAAATTTTATCCGCTTTCGTATAGGATGTAGTTTATATGAATTTGAAATGGTATTTTTTTATAACATCTCGAACAAAGTATTTATTTATATTAAATTCAAAATGTTTGTAGATGTCTTTGCGACCACCCACAGTGACTGGCGCTGCTGTTTCACACTGGGCTCAACTGATTTCACTGCTAATATATATATATATATATATATATATATATATATTTTTTTTTTTTTTAATTGGAAAATGAAATATTGAGAATATGGTCGAAAAGGGTGTCATTTTAATTGTTGTTACTTGTTTACACTAAGTACGATATACTATTATAAATGATCAAACATACATCTAATCACAAACGCTTATTATTTTTATAATAATAATAATATACTTATATACTATTGTTATATTTTTAATATACGTTTATGTTTATAGACCTTTTTTTAGTATAAGTGTGCCTAATTAAAAGCAAAACCCCTGCAGTACCAACAGCTGACACCAGAGTAAAAATAGTGGGATCAGCCGCTGTGAATGGTTGCAAACCTAGACAACGTAGCAAAATATGAGAAATTAATTTTGTAGAACGTTACATCATCTGTCAGTGGGGAAAAAAGGCTTATTGTTCACTGTCACGTATATCCATTTATAATTTTTACTGATAAGATGTAGTAACTTATTTCATAAAAATATTGACATATAAATTGGAGAAAAATCTCAGAATATTTATAAACAAGAAACAAAACATTAATCTACCTCCTGACCTCCGTCCATTACGAAGTGGTACGTGTCTGACTTTCACCAGAAACGTCTCTGTGTTTCAGTCTCGATAAGGCAACTAAATGTTAATGACAACAAAAGATAACTAAATAATATTAATGAAAACTAAACGATAATGACAACTAAATGTGTCATTTAGTATACACGAATTTATGCACACACACACACACACACACACACACACACACACACACACACACACACACACACACACACACACACACACACACACACACACACACACACACACACACACACACACACACACACACACACATACATACATACACACACACACACACACATACACACACACACATACACATACACACACACACACACACACACACACACACACACACACACACACACACACACACACGAGAAAGAAAGAAAGAGAGAGTGAGAGAGAGACAGACAGGCAGACACACATCCACAGTGTCATCCAAGGTTGCAGCTATGTAAAAAACCGTACCTCAGAAACTATTAGAGATAATCAAACGAGTATTTTTTCTAAATTCTCCAACTCAAAAATGATCGTAAAGTGATTGTTGCCTGGGTTCATTAAGTTATAGTATTTGAATGGCTTTTTACTTCCTTGCACGAAGTAAAGGAAGTGTTGTGATAGCTAAAGATTTCGGTTTTCAGATTTCAACGGAAATATCCATTTTGAGTAGCTTCGGCGTGGTGTCTGTACGTACATAACTCAAAAACGATTAGCCGTAGAATGTTGAAATTTTGGATTTAGGACTGTTGTAACATCTAGTTAAGCACCTTCCCTTTTGATTGCAATCGATTGAACCAAAAATGTCCAAAAAATTACAAAATCCAAAACAAAAATTGGATTTTGGACTTTTTCTTAACTGTAATAAGCCCTCATTAAGAACTTTTCAACGATGTACCGTGGTACTCATTTTCATTGGTTCCAGAGTTATAGTCAAATAAAATTTTAATTAATGAAATATTTGGATCTTACAAGGGGAAGCCACGTCGTTTCGAATCAGACTTTATCTCCTTTTGCTTATTTTTTTTTTTTTAATTTAAATATATCGATTTATTAAAAATTATTAATCTCCGATTGTAAAAAAAAATTTACGATAAATAATAATTCAATAACAAAAATAATAAAAAACATGAAAAAATTATTAGAAGTTAATAATGAAATAATATTTTATGTACTTTTCATTTAAAAAAAAATGTGTGTATGTAATTTAATAAGCGTACAAGGAAGTCATGTGGTGTTCACATCTGATTTTTTGAATGTAACCCTATCACTGTATCACTGTCATAGGCGAATTAAAATTAGACACAAGTAGCTCTCAAAAATGGCGTTATTGTTCCATTATTGGAATGATAAGCATCCAAAGTTAGGTTTTGTTAAGGAAGTGAACGGTTTCCTGTTGATTTTTTACGAGTAGAATTTCCTGTGTTATGTTAACATAATTTCGCTGAAATACTGATGAATTTTTTCAGTCGGTTTTTATTTTTAATAGATACATGACGCAAACCGTAGAGTCGTAATAGGTAAGACTATAAAGGACACATTACTACATTACAGGTAAACGATATTAAACTTTCAGTACAAGAGTAACATTTTTAAATGTAGATACTCACGGATTCATATTTGAATTTATACCTCATCTTCATTTACTGTTTTTCTTGACAGATAAGTTTTCATATTGAAGTTTTCCACGTTTTCCTGTCCTCTCTGTGTTTTTCCTTACCTTTTTCCCTTCTCTTCGATGTCATTTACAAGATTATCTTCCCCTTTTACCGTTAACGATTTCTTCCAGAGCGTCTACCAGAATACATCAGTATACTTTTATAGGGTCCTAACCGATTCTTTCATTCTTACGGGCAAGACATTCTTAAGTCTTGTCACCTAGGAAATCTGGAAATGTTTGGAAAAATCTCCTCGTTCACAAATCGTATCACAAATGGTTCTATTTCTTTTTTTTCATCTTTCTGTTATATGTTTCTATTTCCTTCAGTATTGGTATATATGTGATCTCATACTACATAACATATATATATTTTTTCGTAGTCTTTTATCACGGGTCTACGTAAATTTTATCTGTTTGTTGAATCCTTGGTTAGTTATACTATAAAAAATGACGCTGGGGTTGAGATATTTAAAAAAAATTGTATTTATGGACCGATTTGGCTCATATTCATAATATGAGAAAAAAAATGAAAAAAATTTTCATTTCAAAAAAGAAAACTTTTTTCTAAAACTATACTCGCTAGGTATCGCCGGTGACGAAATATTTACGAAACAAACGAACAAATATACAAACAGACTTCTTTTATATGCATAAAAGGTAATGTTCGTATGTGTGTCCGCTACAGATTAAAAAACTACTGCACCAATTTACGCGCGGGAAAAAGGGAAAACGTGAAAAAGGAAAAAAGGTAAAAATCGGAAAAGATCTCTCTCTCACTCTCTCTCTCTCTCTCTCTCTCTCTCTCTCTCTCTCTCTCTCTCTCTCTCTCTCTCTCTCTCTATGTATATATATATATATAGAAAAATCTAGCAATAGCGAAGCATTGCCGGGTCTACTAGTGTGCTATAAAAAAATATGCTGTTGAAATTATTTCGATAACTTAGGCGGTGATGTGGTGAACTGCCGATAACTTAATACAATGATTTCATTGTGAATGTAGTTATAAACTACCGTAAGAAAGCTACGGTATATGCTACTCAGTAGTCTTAACTAAACGTGTCATAGAGTATAGTCGTCGACATTTTCATGAATTAAAGGTTATAATTTTAATTTTTAAAAAACGCGCATAGTAAAATGCAATGACGTTAGTACTTAAAAATAAATTATGATACATCACAGCTCATGAATAATTTTATTTCGATTAACAAATTAATATTAAAATATTAATGTTACAAACAATTATTATGTAATGTAACATATGTTTTACTCGTTTAACAAAACACAACTTATAATTTATTCATAATCACATCTCTTATTACTATTTCAAACAACCTACATTATATTGTGTAGTACTTTCGAACATAAACACAGCTCAGCTTAATATTTAAATGAATGTTATCCAACTTATATACATATATTTTAATATCCGTAAGCAATCTGGTTGGTTGCTCATTCTACCGAGCTATACGATCAACTACGAAGTAAAAAGTAAGAAAAGGTTCAAGTAGATAAAAAATATGTGCTCATTTAAATTCACATTAATGTTTAATTTATAAAAATGAATACATTATAAACCCTCTCTGATTCCCTATCTTTTCTAGTTAGCAGCGGAATTATCATCAGGACTTTATTAAAAAAAAGGATACAAATTCGTAAATCTAAGTTAAATAATTTGAAATTTATCAGATCCATTTAAAACATTAGTTTTAAAACTTGAAATACCCAAATCATAGTCAACTAATTCAGAATCAGAATACTAATTAAAAAAAAAAATTACAAAAATATATTGGATTACACATAAAAAACTATTTTTTTAAAAAAGCTTTTATTGAACTAATATTAATATTAACATTAATAAAGAAAGGAAACAAATTAGAAAAACCCTCTAAAAAGTAAAAAAAAAAGAATTAAATCAAATTGAATTTAAACAAAAAAATAATATATTAACAAATATAAAAATGCACTGAAAAGTAAAAAATAAATTATATGAATATCTAATAAATAACCAATAAATAATAAAAAAATAGATAAATGTAATAATTATTAAATTTTAAAATTAAAAGTAATGAAAATATTTAGTTAAATAAAAGCGTGGCGCAGTTTTTATAATTTATTTAAAACAACACAACATTTATTTTTACAACAATTAATCTTCATTTTCATTTTCAATAACGACTGGAGGACCCGTAAGGTATGCTAGAACCTCTCCAGTTGAGACTGACTACTGCAAGTAACAATCTGGGAAAATGCACCCACTCGCTTTCTTTGTACGTGTTCTCACATAGTTGAAGATCATCTTCGAATTCTGCTTGTCATCTAAGCCAAATTGAACGCACTCTTTCCGCTAAAAGTTTCATTTTAATTAATTATGAATTTTTATTTAATGAATTCATAATTACGATTACGATTACAATTATAATAATGATAATAATTAATAATTTTTCAGATTACCGTCAAAATTAATAACTTTGTGCAAGATTTATAAATTTAATTTTTAATCTTATTAATCCTTAAAGGTCATCTCGGTGTAAATTTGAACCATCAAAGAATTAAAATTTGAGTTATTTTATTACAGATAAATAAAGTATATACATATACTAAACAACCTCATTAAACAAAAAAATATATTTTAAAATACAGCAAATGTCTATTCGAAAAGATTATTATAAAAACTGCGCCACGCTTTTATTTAACTAAATATTTACATGTTTTAATTTTAAAATTTAATAATTATTACATTTATTTATTGGCTATTTATTAGATATTCATATAATTTATTTTTTACTTTTCAGTGCATTTTTATATTTGTCAATATATTTTTTTGTTTAAAATTCTCAATTTGATTTAATTATTATTTTTTACTTTTTAGAGGGTTTTTCTAAATTGTTTCCTTTTTTTGTTAATGTTAATATTAATATTAGTTAAATAAAAGATTTTTTTTTTTAAATAATTTTTTATATGTAATCAAATATATTTTTGTAATTTTTTTTGTATTTTATTTTTTACTTTTTAGTCTTAATGAACAATAAACTTTTTACATAAAAAAAAAAAAAAAATATTCTTAATAATATTTATATCTGAATATTATTGTTTGTTTATTAAGACTAAAAAGTAAAAATATTTATTTTTACACATCGAAGTTACATACGTGTACCAAATTTCAATCATTTTCTTGCGATAGTTCATGAGAAATGAAAATTTTCAACTAAATGCATGAATTTAGCGTAGGGGTGGCGCGTGGGAGCGTGCGGGTTGTAGTGTTGTATTGTCATCGAAGTTATATACGTGTACCAAATATCATTGATTTTCTTTCATACGATAGATCAAAAGATATAGCAGTTGCATGATTTGATTATAACTAAAGCAAGTTAAATAAAAGCTTATAAAAATAATAATGTCTCGCACTAAAGAAAAAATGAAGACTAAATTTTAATGTATATTTTAAGAAAATCTGATGTTCATTTCCATGATTTTTCTCGCCAAAAAACTGTTATGTATAATATTTAATGGATATTAACGAGAATGAATGAATAAATGAATAAAGGAATGTGTTAAAACTAGTTTTTTAATAGTATAACTAACGATTTTTAACTAGTATAAATAGAATTTCACAAATTTTACCTTTCACTTATTCTCCTTTCACTTATTCTCCTTTTCCTTTTTCCTTTCCAACTTCTCCCTATCACCCTTCTTCCTCGCCCCATTCCCTGTTTCCTTTTTACCCTTTTCCATTTTCCCCTTTTCTCTTTCCACCTTTTCCCCTTTTGCCCGCGCGTAAATCGGTCCTTTAGTTTTTTGGTCTTTAGCAGACACACATACGAACATGCCTTTTATATATATATATATATATATATATATATAGAAAAAAGTATATATAAAAAAAGTCTGTTTCTATATTTGTTTGTTTCATAAATATATCGACACCGGCCTTACCTAGCGGGTATAGTTTTTGCAAAAATATTTCTGTTCACATAACTAATATCCATTTTCTGAATATGAAACAAATCGGACCATAAATACAATTTTTCGAAATATCTCGACGCCAGCGCCATCTAGCGGGTCCAAACTAATTCAGAAACCTTTCCTGGCAAGCGTCCAACGATACCCCAAAGTTTCATCGTTATCGGATGAACGGTTTAGGAAGGCATAAAAGACATACAGACAGACAAACATTCATTTTTATATATATAAATAATAACAATGTAAGTACAAAATAATGAAAAAGTGTAAAAATATCGATTAAGGAGGAGTTTAAATGTAAAGGAAAAGATTTCTGTTTGAATCTAAACATGATAATAAATCATTAATTACATTTAATTGTCAGTCTGTCGACTTATTTATAAATACATACATATTAAAAAGAATACATTGTTACATAGTACGTGTTAATTATAAAAGTAAATACAAAAGGAAAGTTAAGCAATAAGCGCTATCAAATGTATACATTTTTCTTGTCCTACGGGTGACCTTGAAATGCATTTTTTTTTTTTTTTAAATAATAATACTCAAATCATCTATTTAAACAAGTCTCAACTAAACGTGTCATTTATCTCTAAAGTAAAGACCGTTTCATTGTAAAAAATGTATTCTGAAACTTTATAAATATTTTTTATATCTATTAAAGTACATACGTTATACTACTTCTCTACGTAATCGCTACATGAATTACGACATTTATCAGAACGATACACCGGCTTCAATATACCCTCGTCGTATTCTTCTGCCGCCAACTGATTAACAGCATTTTTAAGTTCATCGTCACCGTCGAATTGCTTAAGAATTCTTTCAATTTCCCAAACAAATGGTAATCAGAAAGAGCGAATTCCGAATTATATGGTGGGTGATCGTTAGTTTTCCATCCAAATGTTCTCAGTAAATCACGTGTCGGACCCACAACATGCGGACGTGCATTTTCGTGCAGCAGGACGACGCCGTCGGTCAGCCGCTCACGTCATCGATTTTGATTGGCGCGCCGTAACTTACGTAGAGTTTCACAGTAGGCTTCTGCATTTATATTCGTTCAACGTGGCGTGAAATCAATCAGTAATATGCCAAACCGATCCCAAAAGACTATGGCCACCAGTTTGCGTTCAAATGGCTGGGGCTTGACCTTTGTTGGTCTGGTTGGTGATCAAGGATTACGTCATTCGCTTGACTACCGTCTTATCTTTGGCGCCGGTAACAATCGAATTAAGGAACTCATCACCTTTTTCTGTGTAGCGCATCAAAAATTCCAAAGCAGACCCCATTCGGATTTTTTTGTGGCGTTTCGTTAAGACGTGAGGCACCCAACGTATACAAACCTTTCTGAAGCGCCTACGTGGTCGTGAACAATGCGACCGATAACAGCTCTTGAAATATCAGGAAAAAGAAGGGCCAGGTCGCGGAAATCGTTGAGCGACGATCTTTTCTGATTTCATCATGGACGCGTTTCAACAATTCCTTGGTGATTATCAAGGGCCTCCTCAAACGTTCTTCATCGTGCACATTAATTCTGTTATTTCTAAACCTTTCACACCCGAAAACGGTATGTTTCTTACATTCATTTCATTATCAATGTACACAGAAACTAACTACCTATGAATTTCAGCCGGCATAACGTCTTGATGGTTTAAAAAATTTATGACTCCACGTTTTTCACAGTCGGCGGCAACATCGATTTTCCTATTCATTTTATAACCTAATAACTCACACGTAATCAAAGGTAGTACAACGCGACTACTTACAGACAACAATGCAATGTGTACATTACTAGCACGGCCACAAACGACTCAGGTTCGCCAACCTTAAGGACAGAAATTTCTCAGCGGTCTTTATTTTGGACATATCTCTCGTACATACATGAATCTATTCATATTGTAGAATTATTACTTCGTGTGTGTGTGTGTGTGTGTGTGTGTGTGTGTGTGTGTGTGTGTGTGTGTGTGTGTGTGTGTGTGTATGTGTGTATGTGTGTATGTGTGTATACAGTGTCATTGAAAAGGGTTGTAGCAATTTAAACAATTCATAGCTCAGAAACTTCTAGAGATAATCTAACGAGTATTTTTTGTTTTTAAATCTCCAACTGAAAAAGCTTTTTTACATAACTTAGAATGTTTCAATACGACCTCCGTTGGTCACTCTGCAGATATGCAGTCGATAATCGACTTCGTTGGATCATCGCAGACGTAACTGTGGCATTATCAGTGGTGATCCGTTGTCTTAAATGTTGTACTTCCTTGAGTTAAATCTGGGCTTCTCGGAGGGAGAAACAGAGGACTGGCCCTACCAATCCAACGATTAGGGAATGATTCATTGAGAGAGAGTCGAACGCCTAGGCTAAAGTGTGAGAGCGTTTTCCCGCAAGTTGACCAAACTGAACAAGAAAGAATTGTTGCTGTAATGTTTCAACAAGATGGTACGTCTTTTGATCACCGCTTCTATTGCTACAGTTACGCCTTCCATTTAAAGCTTCCTTTTTCCTGTTTAGACTCCGGGAATCACCGTCAGGTATTTCTTCAGAGGATGATATGTATGAGTGTCAGTGAAGTGTAGTCGTGTACAGTCTCAGGTCGACCATTTCTGAGATATGTGGTTAATTGAAATCCAACCACCAAAGAAAACCGGTATTCACGATCTAGTATTCAAATCCGTATAAAAATAACTGCCTTTACTAGGACTTGGAACGCTGGAACTCTCGATTTCGAAATCACCTGATTTGCGAAGACGCGTTCACCACTAGACCAACCCGGTGTGGGTTGCCACAGTTACGCCTGCGATGATCCAAAGGACCTAAACAGAAATTGATTATCGGCTGGATGTTTGCAGAGCGACCAACGGAGCTCGGCATTGAAATACTTTAAGGCGTGTAAAAAAACTTTTGATTTGGTAAATTTAAAAAAATACTCGTTTGATTATCTGTACAATTTTTAGAGATACCATTTTTTAAATGGTTTCAACTTTTTTCGATGACGCCGTATATTAATTATTATTATCTTCTTTGTTTACTCGGTTAAATAAATTATCGATATTCTTGTGTTCATTGAACAGTAATTTCACAAGGAAAATTCATTATTAAATAAATGCGGGTATGCGTATAACGTTATTTAATAAAGAAGCATATAAAATAAATACTTAAAGAAAACAAAATACGAACGACGAGAAGTAATAAATTTTAGCCCATTTGCCTTCGTAAAACAGAAGAAACATTATTAACAATGAGATATATTTAGCACTTCTTAAATATTGGAGTTATTCTTGGCAGAAACAGTCTTTGATCTAGTATACAATGCGTGCTAAAGTTAGACAAATCTGATAGCAGAGAAAAACATACATTAATAACAACCTGTTTTCGCATGCTAAATTTAAACTTTTTTCTTATTTTTTTATTTTTTTTTTTTTATGAACAAGTATAATTTTGATATCAAACGATGAGATTAAAATATAAAAGGGTTATGGGTTTGAAATGGCGGAGTTTAATTATGTGTTTATTTATACGTTTAAACATTACTATTCTCAACTACATAATGTACTTCATAGAAATCTACAAGTGATTATTTTTAAATGTTTTTATACATTTTACAGATACATCATGATAATCA